>NW_026067892.1:6266620-6384120 GCF_014885135.2 Alexandromys fortis | reverse complement strand
ACTCTCTCTCATAGCTTGCTCCAGCTGTGCTGAGACAGAGGCCCTCAGGATAAGGGGGAGCCCCAAGTGCAGGGGAACCCCTGGGTCCATGGGTATAACTGCTAATAATAGTCCAGCCCTCCAGGACCTAACTTGCAGCACAAGACCCACATCCCACGCTACCTTGGCCACCCCCTCCCACTCTGAAGGAACCCCATACATGGTGACATCTTGGGCATTGATGGCCTAGTTCCATGGGCACCTCCTCAGCTGCAGAGCAGGCTGGGCCATCTCTGAGGGCTCCCTTGGCAGGCAGTCCCAAGCTCCTTTGAAAAACCCTTCTGAGCATGGCCTGTAGCCATAGATACAAAAACCGGAACTCCCTGCCCTGCTGGTGACTCACAAAGCGGTCACCTCCCAGCACATTTCCAGGGACAAAGCCAGGATTTTATTGCCATGGAGTTATGATGAGTGAGGGGGTGGAATTCCACATGAAGGCCCCAAACTTCAACCCGTGGATCCTGGTAACCAACTCAATAAACAGAAAAGCAAGGTTGGTACGTGCGTGTCCATGCCCTCAGACACCAGTTCCCAACATCTGGACTCCCTGGTCCGTGGCCAGTCCATTGCTTCCCACATTAGCCTGGGGAAGTTTCCCTGTCTCCCACGGGCAAGAGCTCAACCCTTACCTGCTTCGTAACTGTGCTGTGGTCTCTAAAAGTGTTACAAGGAAGTTTCTAAGATGCCTCCCCACCCCTCCGCCCTTACCTCCTTGTGGTTGGTCTTGGGTGGCTACCAATTTGGCCCCTACTGTATACCTCTCAACCCATTCATACATATAAACCCTCCTGGGGGCCTGTGCACATGACTTCAACATGGTCACATGACCACATGTCTGTCCCTGAGCACAGCAGGCAGCCAGCCTCTTTTTGTGTCTTTTCCCATTTGTCCTGACTGGAGTCCCACGTCCCCACCTCCACTCCTATCCCTGTACTATGGAGCCCCAGCCTCCACAGGTGTCAGACTGTTCCAGAAGAGGACCTTGTTGCTTCTGGGGGCAGCTGTAGGACCTGTTCCTATGTGTTCCCCACCTGGGGGCTCAGTTCTCTCAGGGGTGGGGACACAGGGTGCTTGCCCTGACACTTCTGATGTCTGGAGGAGACAGATGAAGCCTGGAGTCCCAAGGGGCGTGCGAAACTTTGGGCATTTCTGAGTGTGGCCCTGTGACCGACCTACAAGATGTACTGGCCTAGGCTGAGAGAGTGGGCCGTCCCCACCTTTCTTAGTTCTGTCTTTATGGGAAGCCTGAGAGGTCAGGCACCAGTTGTATGGAGGGCCAAGGCCTGCTCTTGGGGTTCTCTAGAGACAAGACTTGGGTGGTCTGGACCCTTTTTACCGAGTTGAATTCTGGACTCAGCCCTGGTCTGACCACCCACTCTTTCCACAGTGCCAGTAAGGCCCACAAGTATTTCCCTACTCCACTTGAATAGCAGCGGAAGCTTCCAGAGAAGGGCTCTCTTGCCCTCTTGTGGTCACAGCACTGAGGTGAGGTAATGAGCTCCCCGCTCTCCAGGCATCCAGATGTTACCTTCACCAGTGGTTACTGCAGAGAGGGATAAAAGGAACCCTCTTCTAGTTATTCCTTCCCGGGACATGCTTTTGCTCTCTCTCTCTCTCTGTCTCTCTCTCTCTCTCTCTCTCTCTCTCTCTCCTTCATTCCTTCCCTCCTTCCTTCCTTTCTATTTTTTAGGGTGTGGAGGGTTTAGGTGGGTTCTGTTTTGTTTGAAACAGGGTCTCATGTATCCCAGGCTGGCCTGTAACTCATTGTACAGCCAAGGGTGACCTTGACCTTCTGATCTTCCTGCCTCAACCTCCAGAGTGCCAGGGTTACGTACATGCTCCACTATGCCAGGGATCTGCTGCAAGCCCTGGGATGGAATCCAGACCTCAAGGGTGTTCGTTCAGTTGAGATGATCTCTAGTCCCCCCACAATAGGGGTAAGGACTAGATACGAAACCATCAAGGTTCACACATGAAATATCTAGTCTGCAGCGTGAAAGAGGACGCCCCTCCTCACTTGACCTTCATCTAAGGCACGAAGCAATGTGTGAGAAAAATGCAGAAAAGGGAGAGACACGAACTAGACCGACAGACTGACGGGTGCTATCTAAGTGTCCTATGGGTATGTAACTGGGGAGGAAGGGGTTTATTTGGCTCACACTTCCATATCACTAGTCATCACCGATGGAAGTCAGGACAGGAACTCCCTCCAGGACACAGCAGGGACCTGGAGGGAGCTGATGCAGATGCCATGGAGGGGTGTTGCTTACCAGCTTGGTCCTCGTGGCTTGTTCTGCCTGCTTTCTTATAGAACCTAGGACCACCAGCCCAGAGATCACATCACCCACAATGGGCCAGACCCACCCCCATCAATCACTAAATAATAAAATGCTTCACGAGGGGCTGGAGAGATGGCTCAGTGGTTGAGAGCATTGCCTGCTCTTCCAAAGGTCCTGAGTTCAATTCCCAGCAACCACAACCATCTGTAATGAGGTCTGGTGCCCTCTTCCAGTCTGCAGGCATACACACAGATAGAATAAAAAAAAAATGCTTCACGAGGCTGGGCGGTGGTGGCGCATGCCTTTAATCCCAGCACTTGGGACGCAGAGGCAGGTGGATCTCTGTGAGTTCGAGACCAGCCTGGTCTACAGAGCTGGTTCCAGGACAGGCTCCAAAGCCACAGAGAAACCCTGTCTCGAAAAACCAAAAAAATAAAATGCTTCACGAGCCAGCACAGGCCTATGGTCCAAGGCTCTTTGAAGTCCTTCCTCAGCTCACTAGCCAGTATCAGGAGTGTCTTCTCTTTTCTTAATAAGTTTTTTTTTTTCTGTTTCTAACCATGTGCAATCCTTTGCCATGGGCAATAAGAGTTTGGAATGGGCTGACCTCTGAGTTCAGACTCATGACCTGGGACTAAGCAGACTAAACCTGCTTTTGCTTTTCCTCACCCCTTTTCCAAATGCCAGCCAAAAGCCTAAGCATGTTTGCCCTAAAACCCTTAACCCCTCATCTCTCTCTCTAGCCCCAATATCCTTCTCAGCATGCAGAGGCTTGCCAGCCTTCCAGAAAGCACAGCTTTCTCTCCTCCTCTTCCCCTCCCCCTCCTCTGGCAGCTGCCAATATGTTCAGCTTACCTACTCTGTTATTTTCCTCTCAAACCCCAATAAAGTCATTCTCAAGTTCCTTCCAGGTTCATTTTAAATCATGTATCTGTGAGACAAAGAATTCAAAAGAGGATCTCAGTTTCCCTTGCAACAGCTGGGCTTTTTGTCTTAATGAAAACTCAGATTTCTCAAGGGCATATTAATCCAGGGGGCACAATAATCAACCCCCTAAGGCAAAGGAGACTGGGAGCAAGAGAGAGGAGATGGAGGCACACACCAACACGGAGAGCCTCTGTACACCTCCTCTGTTCTGGGAAGACACAGGCACAGGAACATGAATGGACTCAGGCCTGTTGGTGGTGACGCGAGGCCCGTGGTCTCCAGGCTGTAGGTACAGGGCTATTTTTCACAAGAGATCCCAAGAGCCACACTGCAAGGGTTGAAGATTCCACTGTGGATGAGAATGGCCCTTGGGTGGAACCAGTGAGCCAGGATCCCCAGGGTTAGAGGCAGAGCTATTGCCACTCTGTCCTGCTTACATATTGTGGTCAGGCTGGCTCCACACCTTGCTTTGGGGGCACTCTTGTGGCTCTCTAGATAGATTGGCTTCTATGTGGGTCATCCCTCACACACCAGTGCCAGGCTGCAGGAGAGTGTGTCCCACAGCTTCAACTCAGATCTTTAGAGCAGTGTTTGTCCTCAGACTGACTGTCCCTCTGCAGCAAGCAAGCCCAAGAGTTGGAGTGGAGCTATTACTGGTAGCTAGGGTTTGGGTATTTCCAGGTTCTGGCCTGTTAGGCTAGGAACGGAAATAAAAGCCCACATCAGTTTACAAAATTAACAAGAAAAGCATTTAAAGCAAAATTAAGTCCGTGCGTTTAAATCCAGTTCAGGCCAGAGTGATGTCCTGGAAATACACTGTGTCTCAGCTACTTTTCTTTTGCTATGCTAAGACACTATGAACAAGGAAACGCATGAAAGAAAGAGTTCGTTTGGGGCTGATGGTTTGATCCCATGACTTCCATGGCAGAGGAGCGTGGCAGCAGGCAGGAAGGCATGGTGCAGAAGCAGCAGTTGAGAGCTAGAGCCAACTTGAATGGCACAGGCTTTTCAAACTTCAAAGCCCCCTCCCCCGCCCCATGACACTTCTTCAACAAGGCCACACCTCCTAATCCCTCACAGTTCCACCAACAGTGGACCAAGTATTAAAATACACGAGCCTATGGGGTCCATTCTCATTCAAAACACCACGGTTAGAAACTGCTGGCTGCAGCGTTGGGGGTTGGTCGTTGCAGAAACTTATCCTATGGTTCAGCGTGGGATGTGTGTGTCGCTAGATGCCTGTGGAGTTCTGCAGTTGATAGGTGTGTCGTTCGGAGAGCAACGTACGTGAACAGGTGGACTGCCAAGCAAGAAATCATTACAAGAAATGGGCTGTGCATAACCCCAACAGAACACCAAGCACTACCTGGCCCATTTACTAAACTATTTCCTATGCTTGCCCGCCTCAGAACCACTTTAGAAGCTACATGAATGAGTCTAAGGCAAGCATCCTCCCCTGTCTTTGGGTGCGCTTATGTCCTCTCCCCCAACCCGCTACACAAAGGTCTGGCATTCTGTCTGGGAGAGAAACGCTAATTCTTAAAGGGTTGAACAAGAGGTACCTCAGCCACAGAGGAGGTTCAGCCTGTAGTCCTACAATTAACCTCCAGCAATCCAGCAGTGTAAAGGGCCATGCAGGAGAGTCCCGGGGTGCTGAGAGTTCCTGTCAGGTCTACAACTGCTTTTCAACACTGTCTAAGCCAAGAAGCTCGTGGCAGCTGGTGAAGCTGCCCCTTTTGCAAACGTACGTACGTCCATGTTTCCAGGGTAAATGCAAGGGCAGACAGACGGACAAACTGCTGGTGTAGTCTTAGTTTCCTGAAAAGCTGTAGGACTCCCAACACCTCCTCAGTGTCCTAACCCAGAAGCAGATGCCCTGACCACTCTGGACCGGCCGGCTGCGGCATTCTCTGCCGGCTTGGACTCAAGCTACAGCCCAAAGCACTGAAAGAAACTTGCTCTGATCCACACGAAGTCCACAGTTGCCCCTCCCTTCCCCCAGCCCCCAAACACCAGGAAGACCATCCTATACTCCACCCTCTCTGCCTTGGGAGCACGCTGCAGGTTCCTGAATGGATGACCCCATTGATGCTCAGCATCAACACTTGGCACTCCCTCTTGGGATAATTCCGGGAAATCTGCACCACCCCCAACTACCTCCCCTACTGCAGCTCTGGGGGTAACTCCAGCTAGGGTCAGTCAGGACAGAACAGTAACTGTCAAGCTGATTCCAGGCTGGTATATGCCACTTTCCACTCAGCAGTTTGTGGGAGTTCGTTGTCCCCTAGCTTCACCAAAGGGTATCTCCCAAGCTTATCATTGATGTCACTTCTCCAAGATCTTAGGGCTTGAACAGCCTTCCGTGTCCACGTGTGTATACTCTCTCTCTTTTTGCATTGGGTCATCTACATCTTTTTGAGGTACTCCAGAACTTTAAAGATCTTTCTATGACTGGACACAAGCCCTCTATTAGGTAACTATTGTATTCTGAATGCTTTCTCCCAGTCTCTGTGTTTTCATTTTCCTATCCCTGCCTTTCAAAGTTTAGGTTTTACTTTCCGATGAAGCTCAACTTATCACACTCGGTTCTGGATACTTCTACGGGGACGCAGCTTAAACAGCAAAGCCACAGAGTCACTCAACAGGCATTTCCAGCAAAATTCAGAGCTGTCACCTCACTACGTCCGTCACGTCCTCCGACCCCAAAGCTGATCCGCGGAACGGGGCGTGCCTGGAAGGGTCGCTCACCTAGCGTCCTGCCGAACCAGTGCCTACGGCCAGTTCCGCCCACACCCGGTATAACAGGACCGTACAGTACCCGGGGGCCGGAATGGAATGCCTGGCATCGTGCAGTTCAGTAGGTACGGGGTGAGGCCCAAGCGAGCTCCCCCTGCTCTCGTGCCATCCTATGCACCGAGCAATAGCCACGCTGCCACTCTGCCCTGCCCGGCCAGGCCGCCGCACCGCGAGGGCGGGAAGACCGCAGCCAACGGGAAGCCCCGCCCCAGGCCACACCCTCCCCGGACTACGTGTGGCGCTCCACGTTGCCGTAGCTACTAGAGACGCGCTCAGCAGGGCAAACCCGCGCGCTTCCGGAGTGGGGGTGTGGGGGTGTGAGTGGGAGGGAGCACGGTAGCCGGAAGTGCGTGGCCGCCGGGGCCATGGCGGCGCTCAGCGTCGTCTGCCTGCTGCTGGCCGTGGCATTCTGGCGGCCAGTCTCGGCTTCAGGAGAGGAGTTCTGGCCTGGCCAGTCGGCGGCGGACATCCTGTCGGGGGCGGCGTCCCGCAGACGGTAAGTGTGTCCACGCCACGCCGGGCGGGGCATCTGGGACTGGGTCAGCAGTGGAGCGGGGGCCAGCGGGACCGGGGCTGCGCACACGGACTGGACAGGTGAAGCTTGTGCGGCGAAGGTCGTCCTGGCCTTGGTAAGGATCATAACTGCTCCCGAGAGATCTCTACCAGAAGGTCCAGGAGCGAAGGTGGAGCCCGGCTCTGGCCACGCTGGCTGGCCCAGTGTCGGCTCAGGCGTCCTGTCCCGAGGCCCATCTTGAGCCCCAGCGGTAGGACAGAAGTTACTGTGTGCTTCCTCCGCGGCTGGTATTCCCCAGACTGGAGAGCAAACCAGAGGTTCGGTACAGGTAAAGCCAGTGACGGTGTAAGTGAAGCCTGCCCGGTTTGGTTTGGTTAGAGCCTGAAGTTTTAGAATCTACATCGCTGTAAGACTTTCTCAAGTATCATTGTGTACTCTGGAGTTTTTCCATCGGCCTCCCAACTCAAGGCCTGTGTCTTGCTCCCTGCTCAGGTACCTTCTGTATGATGTCAACCCCCCAGAAGGCTTCAATCTCCGCAGGGATGTCTATATCCGAGTTGCATCGCTGCTGAAGACACTGCTGAAGACCGAGGAGTGGGTGCTTGTCCTGCCCCCGTGGGGCCGTCTGTATCATTGGCAGAGCCCCGACATCCATCAGGTCCGGATTCCCTGGTCCGAGTTTTTCGATCTTCCGAGTCTCAATAAAAACATCCCTGTCATTGAGTATGAGCAGTTCATTGCAGGTGAGGCGGGCATCAGACTGGGGGGCTTTTCTGATGCGATGTCAGGCGTCCTGGCTCAGTCTGGCGTCCTGGCTCAGTCTGGCGTCCTGGCTCAGTCTGGCGTCCTGGCTCAGTCTGGCGGGCACTTCCCACTTAGCCAGGCTGTAGTGCTTCCTCAGTGGTTTCTCTAGGGAAGCAGGGCAGAACTGCCATGGCAGGTGTGGTCAGAGTGCTGATGAGGAAGCAGCAGGAAGACCATCTTAATTGAGCATGCCCACCACGGTGGGGAGGGGTCTGTGAAGAGGCCTCCCACTTGACTTCACCCTCTTCCACCTTTTGAGAGGTGTCAAACTTTCCTGGGTAGAGAGGTGTTTAGAGTTGATTGTGGCTTTGGTTGGAAGACAAATCCTTTCTTCTGCTGCACTGGAGGCTCCAGGAGGGAAGGGGTTCATTTAGAGCCTGGCTGGTACCAGTGGTGTACATCAAATCTTTATTCCCCCATGACCTCTGCCCCCTGCTCAGAACTGCTGCCTCAGGAGGGTATCTTTCCAGGACACGGTTCTCTCTCCACATCTCATCGCTCTCAAACATGTTCTGATGATAGTCAGTCCTGGGAACACAGGAACACAAGCTGTATTTTTTTTCTTACTTTTTCTTGCAGGCTAAAGATGCAGAGTCAGTAAATGCATGCTTAGAATATGTCTTTTCCTAGCCCAGCTCCCAAAGTTGCTTGTGGGTCCAGGAAAACAAGAGCTGGGCTTGGGTTTTTAGGGTGTCAGACTCAGCTAAGTTAGCCTGACCATTGCCTCAGTCTCAGGTGCCTGGAGAAGCTGTCCGTGCCTCTCTGTGGGGGCAAGGCCAGTGGATTGCTCACTGTGAAAAAGGTATAGTCAGGGCCCCTTCTGTTTCGTATGGCACCTGGAGGCATAGGGCTGATTCTCCTTGCTGCCACCGAACCTCCCTTCCTCTGGCTTGAGTAGGTCTGGGGAAGCCCACAGGGAAGATGGTGCCTGTGCCCTGGGCGTGGGACTGCCAGGACAAAGCTGTGCTGGGGCCAGCCCAGCTTTTGTTGTACAATCAACGTTGGGGAGCCGCTTTAGCTTGGGCCTCGGGTCCATCCACCATAGGCAGGCCTCATGTAGGGTGAATGTGAATACCTAGAAACTTCCTTTTTGTGACTTGCCATAACTGGGCTCGTCTTCCAGACAAACGCTCATTGGTACTTTGGATCTGTCAGGTGGTTCTGGTAAAATGACGGTGGTAATGGGGTAAAGGGAACTCAAACCTTGCTGGGACTCTGCTCACTGGGGGCTAATGATGAAGCAGATGTGATTATAGGACATACTGGGGGCCTCGAGGGGTCAGCATATGCTGGGGGCCCAGTGCACAGCAACAACAGGGGAAGGGGTGAAGGTAGGCCTGCTCCAGTGGGGACTGAGAGAGGCCAAGGAGACCTCAGTGAGTTCCCTTCTGTCCTCCTCGCCTACGTGCTCATGCCATTGACCCCGCTGTCTGCTTTGGAAGTTTTCTCAAGCCTTTGAGGGCTAAGGAAGCCTTCCATAAATCACGAAAGTTGTTCATACGGGGTGCACAGCTCCCCACGCAGCTGTGCTCCGTTGTGTGGCACGCTCTCCGGGGTCCCTGTTGTGTGGCACGCTCTCTGGGGCCCCTGTCGTGTGGTGCGCTCTCTGGGCCCCTGTTGTGTGGTGTGCTCTCTGGGTCCCTGTTGTGTGGCGCGCTGTCTGGGGTCCCTGTTGTGTGGTGTGCTGTCTGGGGTCCCTGTTGTGTGGCGCGTTCTCTGGGGCCCCTGTCGTGTGGTGCGCTCTCTGGGTCCCTGTTGTGTGGCACGCTCTCTGGGGTCTCTTTCAGAGTCTGGTGGGCCCTTCATCGACCAGGTGTACGTCCTGCAAGGTTACGCTGAGGGCTGGAAGGAGGGCACCTGGGAGGAGAAGGTGGACGAGCGGCCATGCATCGATCCTCTGCTCTACTCGCAGGACAAGCATGAGTATTACAGGTAGCACTGTGACTACAGGCCCCATAAGGCTCACAGAGACTGTCCCGAGGCCACCCCTAAGCCCTGGTACATCCTGTTGTAGCCCACCTCATACTGTTAGTCCTTAGCGCACCTCTCTGAGATACCCTCACCTTTTTTACTTTATATTTTGAGGTACTGGGGTCAAACCCAGGGTCCTGTGCTTGCTAAGCAGTCTCTCAACCACTTGAGCTATGTCTCCCCCATTCTGTGTTCAAAGATAGGCGATGGTGTGTCCAGTGGAGGTCTTTTGACTTCCACTCTTCCTGTCCTAGCCTCCAGAGTACTGAACGTAAAGTCACGCACCATGCCCAGCTCCCCTCTCTCCTTTTATGGGAATGGTGATCTTAGCCCCAATGTCCTGCCTGTCACTTAGCACCCTCTGTGCGTGACGTACGGGAGTCCTCTTGGAAGAAGAGTTATTTGGAGAACCTGGCTGTCCTGCTGAACCGTGACTGCTGTCACTTCCTCCTCCCCTGCCTGTCTCCTGTCAGTGACTGGGAAATGTTGAGTTTTGTGGGTGTTCTCTTAGTTCTTACGAGAACCCTGTTGTCCATAGTGCTAGCCTGTGAGCCTTAGAATGAGGGAGCAGTGTCAGTGGGACTGCAGTCCGGCATGGGCATGCATGCCCCTCGTCTGTTCCTGGGCTGACAGACGGGCTGGGCTCTGTCTTCCAGAGGCTGGTTTTGGGGCTATGAAGAAACACGAGGCCTCAATGTCTCCTGCCTGTCCGTCCAGGGCTCCGCTTCCATCGTCGCGCCTGTACTTCTAAAGAACACGTCTGCACGGTAAGTGCCCGGGCCTTTCACTGTGACAGCTTTGTCCATCACCATCCTGACACCTCACTAGGCCCCTCCCTGCACCCCAGCAGTCTGTGGGGTGCCCACTTCCACAGTAGGGGGACTAGGCTGGGGGTGGGGTGGGCCGTGGGAGGAGACTGTGTCCTGGAAGGAGACTCTTAGAGAGACCCCAGCCCGGGGTTGTCTGTGCTCTGTCACCGTTGGTTGAGAGCAGGGTCTGCACTATTCCAAACGCCTTGCTCACTACTAAATCACTTTATCCTTACACTGTCGTCCGCCTCCTGTGCCCCGAGAGGCCGCTGTGGCTGCTGGAGGCAGGATGCACTAGTGGCTTCCTTTTGCATTCGTCTTTGGGGGTGCCACGAGGATAATAGGCTGACTGAGAGTGTGTATGGGAGGCTGTGAAGAGGTGATGGTGTGGCTAGATGCTCCCAGGGAGGGTCCCCGACAGACTTGCACCGTTGGGGCCCAAGGCTTTCCTATGTGCTGTTCTTGGAAAGTGCAGGTGTAAACATTTGAACTCTCAGAATCATTGAAATCTTCATTTTTCCTCCTTATTTAAATGCAGGTCTGTGATGTTGGACCGAGCCGAAAACCTGCTTCACGACCACTATGGAGGCAGAGAGTACTGGGACGTGAGTACTTCCCAGCGGCCTCAGCGTGTGTTCAGTTCTGAAAACCTAACCGTCAGCAGCAACTTTCAATCTTGCTGGCTGAAACCATGGGCTGTGCCCAGTGGGCTTTCTCCACCCCACAGAGAGGTCTGCTTTCACTGCAGGGCTTGCTGTGGTGCTGAGTGACTCGCGGTTAGGGCCAGCCTTGAGTGCTCTGTTGAGCAGTGCTCTGTGCCATAGACATAGTGGTCTTGCCACGGGTGACATGCAGCCCTTGACTTGTCCTCTCCACACTGCGGGTGGCTGCACTTGCGCCACTTCTCCTTTGTTTGGGAAAGGGGACACTGTGTGCGGAGAGTCCTAACACCACGAGCCATTTCTGCTTGGAGGGGAGCGGTATAGCCAGGGTATTTTGAAGACACTGGCCGGCTGAGCAGGTGTCAGGCTGGGAGCAGCCACCCTGCTCCTCTGAAGCATGTGGTTTGCAGCAGAGACACAGTCATCCAGTTCCATTCAGTTTAGGAAAAATGCAGCCTGAATCAGGCAAAGGGTAAAGCTAGGAGCTGGGCGGACCCGGAGCCTTTGCTGGCCAAGGGCAAATGGTGCAGGCCAGCCTTGCAGCCTAGGCAGGCCTGGCTCTGGGGTTGGCTGGGGGGAGGGCGCTCCCTAAGTGGCCCCACATGGGCCTGTCCCCATCTCTATGGGTGATACCACTGCTGCCCGAGTGCCAAGGGATGAACCAGAGGCCCTGTAGGTGGCGGTGGTGCAGGCAGCAAGAAGCACAAAATGACCCAGCTGGGAGGGCTGAGGAGCCTTGCCAATGGCAGCCTGCGGAAAGGAGGGGGCAGGGGGTTGATAGTGAAGCCGTGACTGCTCATTCATCCGAAGGCCTGGTGACACTCGGCCCTGTTCGTGCAGACCCGGCGCAGCATGGTGTTTGCAAAGCACTTGCGGGCCGTGGGGGACGAGTTCCGGAGCCAGCACCTCAACTCCACAGATGCCGCTGATAAGATGACCCCGGAGGAAGACTGGACGCGGATGAAGGTAGCTGGGCTGCCCCTGGCTGAGAGGAACTAGGGATGGGTTCAGCTCTTAAGCTACCATGTCTGTCCTGTGGCGATTTCGTTCCAGACAGGAGTGGCACGCTGGGGGTCAAGCTCCTCTGAGTCCTTGAGTTAGGGACATGACTCATACAGACGTCTCTGTATTGAAGTGGGGACATTTTTGCTAACATAAAATTGGATTTTTTTTTTTATTTTTGGAAGTCTGCAGATTGTGCCCAGCATGGCGGCATATACCTATGACCCCAGTCTTCAGAGGCGGAAGCAGGAAGGCTATGGGATCTGGGCTAGTCTGGCTCTATAGAGAAACTGTTCCAAAAATAAAAATATTTTTAAAATAAGGAAAAGAAGGAAGTGGGTGGTTGGGGGCTGGGGGGTCCTTAAGCAGAAGTAGGCATTGAAAGATAAATCATCAGCATTTCTCATGGCCTCTGCCCCAGAGCTCCCTTCTGCCCTTGGGTCATACGTTATCCTTGTATGTGTACTTCCCCCCAAAGCTGGGGTTCCTGTGTCATCTTTCCCTTCGACTGGCATTGTTGCGACCTCCTCTGTGTCACTGGCTGTGAGGACCCCACTGTACCTGATGGCCTCTGGGTGGTCTAAGCTTGGATGGCCTCGCCTAGAAGAAAGTATTAAATAGCTTTTCTTTTTTCATTTTTTTTCTGGTGGTTCATTTATGATTTTTATGTCACTCAGATAAAGTATTTGTGATGATTGATTCCTTCATGGTCTTCTTGTCAAGATGTTCCTTTCCCCCAGGGGAATCTGTGTGAGACGCAGGCTGGAGGGATACTTTTGAGGACATGTTTGTCCCTCTGGTTCCCAGGACACCCAAGGGAGCTCTCCGCATCTTTTCCCCACCTCCCTATCTTCTGTAGGTCAAACTGGGCTCAGCGCTCGGCGGCCCCTACCTCGGAGTCCACCTGAGGAGAAAGGACTTCATCTGGGGCCACAGGGAGGACGTGCCCAGCCTGGAGGGTGCCGTGAAGAAGATCCGTAGCCTCATGAAGGCTCACCAGCTGGACAAGGTGTTCGTGGCCACAGACGCCATCAGGAAGGGTAGGCAGTTCTTCTTCCCCTGGTTGGGTGCTGGGCAGGTGCAGGCGTTCGCTGTGCCCCTCCAGGAGGGTCAGCAGCCTCTCCTTCGCCTCTCAGAGCAGGAAGAACTGAGGAAGCTGCTACCGGAAATGGTGAGGTTTGAGCCCACGTGGGAGGAGCTGGAGCTGTACAAGGATGGAGGTGTGGCCATCATCGACCAGTGGATCTGCGCTCATGCCAGGTGCCTGTCCACCTTGTAGCAGAGGGAGCTCTCTCTTGTCCCAGTTCTCGGCAGCTGAGCAGGTGGCTGTGGCTGTGGCTGTCCACCTTCTCCGGCCCTGTTTGGCTCCATTGCTCTAAACGGTAGCACCCTGCCCAGTGTCTCCCTGGGCTGCTGGGAACAGTGGGTCTGGACCCTTCGGGTCTGTCATGCGCACACTCTCCATGGCGTACGCCCGGACCTCTTCTGCTCCTGTCTACCCCAGAGACATACCCTGCCTGGGCCTCTTAGCCTCCTTGGTTTGTTTGTGCCACTGAAGCAACACAGGTCTGCCTGAGACCAAAGGCCTCTGTAGCCATGCTCTGGGAGCCCATGAGGGCTGCTGGCCTTGCAGCTCTCTTCTGTGCGTCAGCGGAGGGTATTCGGGGTGGGCCCAGGTTAGAGTGTCCCGAGTAGAACAGGAAGCAAGGCAGAATGTGTCTTTCCTTGTGGGTCCGGATGCTGAGGTCTAGAAGGCTGGTGTGTGCCCACCTTGCCCATTGCTTTGCTTTCCATGAATGTTGTTTTTCTGCTGTGTTCTGGTCTCTGCGGTTCCTGCTGCCACCATCCCGGCACCAGGGACAGGCAAGTGAGGGTCTGTGTGGATCTAACTGCTGTCCATTGCAGGCATGGCCTGTACGGTGTGCATCATGGAGAGAGCCGAGCCATCCTGTATCTTCCCTATATCTATGGTCCTATATCTATTATTGCTCTCTGAGGAGGCTCTGAGCTTGTGCTTTTTTTCTCTCTGCCTGGGGTTCTGCCCAGGATCCACTAGACACAAGTGGTGTCTCGGGAACTGACTGCAGTTCCCAGGTCAGAGGGGACTTCACACAGCTGACTGTAGCTGCCTCTGTCATCAGCACAGCCCACCCCAGTACTTGTCTCCACAGGCGGTGCGTACTTAAGGTCCCAGAGTTCCAGGACAGTCATGTACTGTAGCACTCCGAAGCTTCTTTTGGATCAGTTGGTCACTAGGTGCCAGAAAACCAGGGTCCAGGGGTCAGGACTGGCCACATCTCTCTGTCACCCCAGGAATCTGAAGGACCCTGGAAAAGGGGCTTCCTTAGCTAAGATAGCAACTTAGTAAATAGTCCCTGCCGCTGCCAGTGTGTCAAGATGGATGCAGAGTCCTTGGTGGTGGTGTTTAGTCAGGTGGAGGTCTGGCATTTGTAGTGGAGAGAAGGGGTGTCTGCAAGGCTGGGTGCTGAAGCGTGGGATGACCAATGCAGGTGCCAGTGCAGAGGGTGTCAGCTTCTGGGTATGTGTGTGTCTAATAAATGCATTGTTTGGTGTGTGTGTGTGTATAGTGTGTGCATTTGTGTATGTGTAATAAATTCATTGCTGGTCCCAGGTAACCTCTCGTTCCTCTGCAGGTTTTTTATTGGCACCTCAGCCTGTGTATATGCATGTATGTGCAAGTGTGTCTAATCTATTGCTCTGTGTGTGTGTGTGTGTGTGTGTGTAATAAATCCATTGCTGGTCCCAGGTAACCTCTTATTACTCCGTAGGTTTTTTATTGGCACCTCGGTTTCCACATTTTCTTTTCGGATTCATGAAGAGAGAGAGATCTTGGGGTTGGACCCCAAGACGACATACAACCGGTTTTGTGGAGACCAGGAGAAAGCGTGTGAGCAGCCCACACACTGGAAGATTGCATACTGAGGGCCACCTACCTACCACCTGCCAGTCACTCGGTCACAAGGTCCCAGAGCCTGTGTTCCTTTGTGTTCATGGGCCAGCATCTGCCTGTCTAGACCCTGCCACCTTCAGGACTCACAAACGTGTCTTCTGTCAGGACTCGAGAACCATGTCCTCATCACGGATGTCACGTGTGCTTGTCCAGAAATGTGAGGACTATTTACCAGCCCCGACAGGCCTTTCAGCCCTCAGGGGTGGATGCTGGCTCCTGAGGTGTGGGTATAACTCTGTCTACTGAGGTGGTCTCACACTTGTGCCAAGTTTTCGCCTCACCCTCCACCTGTGTGCTGCCCCAGCTAATTTCCTCCTGAAGTGGACGGGTTCAGGTACCGTTTGCACGGGAAAGTGGGCACCTCAGAACTGCCCACGAGTTGCCAGTGACTCCCTCACCTCACATGGGTCCCCAGGCTTTGCACCCTGCTGAGTAGAATTGTGGTGACAAATGACCTCCAGAAGGCCCCTTGTGAGACACAGCACTGCTTTATGAAACCCTTCCCTAGGCCTCATGCTGCACACAGGAGCGGAGTCAGCACAGCCTTGGCCAGGGCACCCCAGGTCCTTGACCTGGTGCTCATCCGTACGCCTCTTCCCCAGTGCTGTGCACTGAGCAGCCCCCACTCAGCTCCTGCCCAGGCCTCCGTCCCGAGCACCGAGGTAGACCCTGAGCACAGACAAGGTCCGTGGTTCACTCGGCTGACCAGTAGAATCATGTATTTATTGTTTCCCATTTGTACATCCAAGTGTATTAATAAACTACTTTTTCAAGAAAGCTGTGATCATAGAAATTTTTCAAGAAAGCCACAATCATAGAAATGGTGCCTTTTAGAAGCTGAGCCATATAGACTGCAACTATGCCCTTTTGGGAGAACAAGGGCTCGTGCCTCCTCACAGTGTTCAGCACAGACCCCTTTCGGTTCTGCAGAAGGCAAACTTGCCAGGTGTGTAGGACAGAGCAGCTAGTCCTAGAGCCTGGCATTATTCCTGGCCCTGGGGACCAGCAATATCTTGTCACTGTCCACTGGTTCTCTTTGTTGGATTGTCTGGTAGACTGTGGGGGAAAGCGTTCTCCAACTATAATCTGGAGATCCCACTCCAAGGGGTGGCAGTATGGCCTTTGTGCCTTCTAAAGGAGTGGCTAGTTCATCTAATGTCAGCAGTGGCAGCTGCGGCAAGGAAGACCTGGTGCCAGGACATAGCCTCCCGCTCTACAGTGACAGCCAGTGACAAGAACTTAGGGGCACAAGATGGGGCAATGGAGTGATGTGCTGGGCCAGGTCATCTCAGAATGGTGGCACCATGTAGCAAGGATCTAAGCCAACATGCCATGTCTCTCCAATGGAGAGCAACTAAGAGGCTCCTGGCCTGCATGAAACACGAGTGTATCAGTTGTTTTAAGCAAAGAAGTGGTCTCTGAGCCAGAAGACACACCACTCTGAGCAGTGCCTGGTGCTGTGGGCAGCAGCATCTCTGGGCAAAGCTGGGCAGCCTTGTAAGGTCTTGAACCAGGCTACTGGTAGCTTGACTGGTTGCTGTGATAGACATGTTTTGCCACAGGAATATCAGTTAGCCTGCAGCTCAGTTCCATACAAAGTTAGGTTGCAGTTCACCCAGAACAGGGACAGCTCTTAAGCGAGTTCAACAGAAGACCTAGGAGCCAGTTATGTCCAAGAGAACCCAGGGGCCGGAAGTCCACAGCTGAGAATGGATGTGGTCATTTGGGTCAGTTTTGTAGGGGTTGGGACACTGACAATTGCAACTCCTATGGATGTGCTAAGGTACATGCCCCAGCCCCTTCTGCCCCAGCCGTCATGGGACTTTTTAACAGTGGACAGTGGAGTCTGACTTCCAGGTCTCACTGGTGCAGATGGCATAGCTGGTGTCATCACCGTTGCATGGACTGGACACAGACTTGTCCTACTGGGCACTAGTCTGCACTTAGCACTCCTTGTGTGTATTTTCAGTGAGCCAGCTGTGACAGGTTACAGGTGGCCCATGACCCACTCCTCCCTGCTCTCAGATGTAGCAAGATGAACCCAACAGCCACACCAGCCTAAGCTGTTACCTCTAGCAGTCAGGGTGGGGGGCCTTTGTGAACTCTGGCTTCTGGATCTGTACTGTGTCAGGAAGCCTTAGCCCTAAGCTGTCTGTCATCTGCCGGCAGTTTCCAGGCACTGACCATACAGCCAGCACTTGATCTAGGCCCTGCCATCACAAAGCCCACGGCCAGGAGAGAAAATAAGGATCCTAGTACGCCATAGTCCACATACAGCAGGGAGACAAGGCTTCCTGCCCAGATAAGCAGGGCAATGCTGAGGATAGGTTGGACCGGGGAAACTGAGTTCTTATAAATCTCAAGGTGGGGAGAAAGGCCAGTGGTCAGAACAGTGGGGCTGTATGGTCTTTGGTGCCGCCTGTAGTCACGCCTGGTGTCTCCCAGAACAACGGGCCATTGCAGACAAAGGAGGAACCCACAATGTACCAGTTCCAGCAGTACCATCCAGGCAGGCATCACAGCACAGACCAGCCCACTTGGGGTCTCTGTGTAGGGACCATGCCGACGACAAGTGGCCAGTCATCCTTGCTGAAACCACAGGGTGGTTTGTTCTGAGGCAGTAGCTAATTGGGACACCTAAGGCTATAAATCAGACACACACTGCCCGGAACATCTGGGACTAAGGCACCACAGCCCCTGAGGAGCTGTGCTCATCCATTTTGGGAAGAGGTTTATTTAGCTCACAGCTTTGGAAATGACACGGTGCCAGCTCCATGAGGCCCCACCTTGGCTGCGATAGCTCACGGGAGCTAGTAGCCACGCCAAAGTAAGTAGGAGGATGGTACCATCACACAGACTCTGGGGAGCTGGGAGGAACCGAACTATGGCTCTCAGGACCCTCTCAAGGTGATAGAGGCTTCCCAGAACCACTCAACCATTCAGTGAACAGCACTGACTGGAGGACCTCCCGAGCTGTGGACCTAACTAAATATTCTACTTCCCATGGCACTGCCAACTGCACAGCAAAGGGCGCTGCGAGTGACTGGATGCCTAGCCAGAGCAAGAGCGAAACAACACTGTCCTCAGCTCCACACCAGACAGCAAGCTGAGCCGTCCACAGAACCACTGTCCTCATGGTCCCAGATGCAGAGACTTCAAGACTGCGGGGGTTATGTCCGTCTTCTACTTGGGTCATCCATCCCATCAGGGGCTTATGTAGGTATCCTTGTTGCCAGCTTTTGAAGTAGGACTTGGGAGGGAAGGGACACAGAACCAAGACAGGCCCCAGAACAATAGGAAACCAGCAGGGACTCCAGAGGGACAAACACATGTGACAGATGACAGACGAGAGCCTCACATCTGGAGCTCCAAGATCACGAAATGCAGTACTACTCCTTCCATGCAGTCCTGGCTTGTAGGTGACACCTCCTCCCTGTCTCCACAGAGCCATCCCTATGTCCAGTCTCCTTCATGAGGACATGGTTGTGTTGGATTTGGCTTGTCCTGGTGACCTCAGTTTACCTTAGTCACCTCTGCAACAGTCCCATTTCCAAACAGGACCATGTTCAGATGTACGGGGAGTGAGGGTTGAGTTCAGCAGTAGAGTTTGAGAAGTCACTGAGCCCTGGTCCCTCACAATGCTTATATGTCACTCCTGACTCCAGAAGTCAGGGCTGAGCCCAGATAGCCTTACTCAGAGCCAGCTTGTCCTGGAGGACAGAGTAGCCAGTCCACTGAACTTGGAGCCCGCACGGTAGGGAGGGCCACTGGGGTAGTTTAGTCAGGTCATGTATGGCAAGTCCGTGACAGGACGTGTACCAAAGAGGAACAAAGAGATGTTTCTGAGACCTGCTGCCCAGGGCCGGGCTGGACATCGAGGGTCACTGCTCTCACTCCTCATCTGCCCTCCGTGGGGTCCACTGGGTGGGCGGGAGGTCAGGAGTCTGTGGGGAAAGCTGAGCTGGCATGATCCTGGCTGGACCGGAGCCTGCTTCTCTTCAGAAGTAAGCCAAGGCCGTCTGAATTCAATGACTGGATTGCAAGCTTCAGGGAGAAGTGGAGCGGGGGGTGGGGGGTGGGGGGGGGTGGAACGACGACAAGATGGGCAGGAAGCACATTTGGGGACTGTACTGAATCACACCTTGGTCGGTTCCAGTGCCATCTGTCTCTGCTGTGCAGCCGTTACTCCTCTGCTGCCATCAGCTACCTAATGGAGGCTGCACTAAATGGCCTGTGACAGAGTCAACCCTTGGCTCGAAGGAAAGGCCTTCTCAGGATAAAGAAGGGCTCACTTATCTTGTAGATGGCCGTCCTCAAGCTACACGGAAGGCAGGCCTGCAGAACGCATGGCACCATCAGCTCTCCCCGCCTCAAAAGGAACACAGGAGCCTTGCAAGCCCTTGGGATCCGAGGGCAGCAGCACCTCCAATCTGTCATTTCTAGAACATGTATCTGCTGCTCTTTTTTACGTTTTTATTATCTGAGAATTTAACATTGTATGCCCCATCACACTCACCTCCTAATCTTGCCACGTCCGTTCCTTTCCCCTTCCACAAAAAGCAAGTCCACTTTGTGTTGTCCACATATTAGCTGGAGCATAGGCAAATTCCCAGTGGCTAGCCCCACAAGGGAGGATGAGTCTTTCTCTGCTTGCATCCACACCAGAAGCCATCAGCTGGGGAAAGCCATTTAGTGGACAGAGCTGGACAGGGCCAGTTTACCTGAGCCCATACCACATACTGCAGTGCTGTGGCCCAGTGAGGGGTGGAGCCAGCTCTCCCAAACCCGCGGACATTAACTTGGCTTCAGGTGGCTGTCCCGACCACAGGCATCTGTATGGGTTTTAGTGAAAACATGGGCCGCAGACACTGACAAGGCCCTTGGCTGTATCGGAACCACTGACCCAATCACAGCCCTCAGTGGCTACATGGACTGAGACTCAACATGGTCTCGGGTGGTTACACATGTCACATCAGCATGGCTCCCCAAGAAAGCAGAGCCTGAGGACATCACCCAGGCACTGTGCAGCAGTGCAGACTGCACCATGTCCCCATGGCTCACAGGCTTCATCATGACCTGGGCAGCAGCCTGTGAGCCACAGCCCTCTCTCTGACCTGTCACTGCCATCATGTCCCCAGTTCAGCCTCTCTCCCTAGCACAACACACCACTCTGTGTTTCTGTCTTTCCTACCTCTCCATCACGTGTTTGTCATAGTGGTGCCTGCCTGTCCCGAGCTGCGGGTCCAGGGTGGCACTTTAGTGGTTTCCAGCAGCCTAGGGCCATGGGGACCTGCCTGCTCTTAAGAAAGGCAAGCAGGTTTGTAGAGGAAGCCAAAACAAGGCAAGGCCACGGACCCTCATAAAAAGACACCCACATCCATTCTGCAGTAGTGGCCCGTCCAGGATGGGGTAGGAGGGACATGTGCCAGCTACCCTTTCTGACTCTCCGTTGCCTCAGGGAATGTCAAGAATGAACGAGCACATCCAGGTGACTTTAGTGCCCGAGTGAAGGGTAGTGAGGCCGAGAGAGACACAGGTCTGGTGGAGGCACAGGCTGGGGCTGAGGAGTAGCTGATGCTTCTGTCATCAGGTCCAGCGCTATGGAAGGTCGAGTCTAGGCTCATAGCAAGTCCCCAGGGGCATGTGCTATACACAACTATAGAAGCAGACAGCTAAAAAGAAAGAGCCAGGCCACATGTCCTGTGTCTTGGACGCTGAGTAGGAACTTCAAAGTGTCTGAAGTTTCAGTGACTAAACTGTGGAGATGGGGATGCGAGCTGGGGCTCCCCACCGAGGACCTCCATGCCTGGGAACCTCCAGCAGGGTCATTTGGAAACCATTTTGGATACAAGGCTGGTCTAGAAACCCTGAAACTCCCTATGCAGACCAGGCAAGTTGGCCTCAAACTCACAGAAATCCACTTCTCTCTGCCTCCTGAGTTCAGGGGTTAAAGATGTTTGTCAACACGCCTGGCTGTTTTATGAACTGTTGATGTTCTGAAAGTCTTGATTGCTTTTCAACTACCTACAACACAACCCCTTCCTTGAGGGTTGCTTTAGAGATGATTAGTTTTTGGAAAAGACTGTAAAAATCATGAAGATGTACATGTACCGTACCCAGTGATCCTGTCCCTGGGACTTCAGCTTAAGGAATGGAATCTGGGGGCTGGAGAGATGGTTCAGTGGTTAAGAGCATTGGCTGCTCTTCCAGATGACCCAGGTTCAGTTCCCAGCACCCACATGGCAGCTCACAATTGTCTGTAACTCCAGTTCCAGGGGATCTGACACCTTTACATCAATGCACATAAAGTTAAATCAATTATTTTTTAAAATAAATGGAATGGGCTTGTACATTAACTAAAAAATTATACGGAGTATTGCCGTTGCTCTTGATTACCCAACTAGACAGCAAGACCTTATTGCTGAAGACAACACTCGTCCTGGATGCAGGGCATAGACAACCTCTACTGACTGGCTATGAGGTCTGCTCCGCAGGACAGATTTCATGCCTGGTTCTGTACCTGGTTAAAAGCCCATGACTAGAGAGATCATGCTCTGGAGAGAAACCTGTTATTGCTATGTTAACGGTCAAGCTGACTTCTGAATATTTATGCCTATGCCCACAGATCTGTGTGGCTCTCAACTTGGGTCAGAAAGTCTTCCAAAAAGAAGTAGCAGCTGATGCAGAGACGTCTGTCTGGTCAGAGTGCCAAGTGTGAGTAACTGTGAGTGCTCACCTGTATTAAATCAGCCCGGCAAAGGCTGAGAGAGCAGCAGAGGAGTGGGGAGAGCGGAAGTGCCGAGGGATGGAGGGGCAAGTGAAATGACGATGTCCGGACATGGTGTGGCTGCTGCACAATCAACCATAGCAAGCCATGCATGGCTACTTGCACAAGACCAGCGCAAGATCAAGCCAGGAGAAATGACAACACAAATGGGGGAGGGGCCTCAAGGCCCCACCCTAGGCAGAGGGGCAATCAGCAGTTGATGGTTGTAGAGGGAGAGAGGGAGGGAGGGAGGGGAGCCCTCCTTTGAGAATGTGGCTGCAGGGAGGTTTCCATACCCCAGCAGCTGGACTCACACCCATGGACATATGGACAGGACTAATTGGACTCTGAGTTATTAACAATGACAAATGGGTTACGGGGTTGGGAGGTTGACATGAAGGGCACTAGGAGGAAGAGCTGGGAGGGAGGTAATGGTGGAGGGATATGATCAGAATCCATTTTATGAATATATGAAATTCTCAAGGAATAAATAAAATATCATTTAAAAATCATAACTGGAAGGAAATCACCATGAAGAAAATTATTAAAGTGTTATATTTAAAAAACTGACTGCAGGTGCAGTTATGGAAAGGTGTTTTGGCAAATTACCCTACTTGTTCGCTTTTTTTTTTCCAGAGAGACTCATTTTATATACTCCACGTTAGCCTTGAATTTGTGGCGATCCTCCTGCACTAGCCTCCCAAGTGCTGGAGTTCCAGGTGTACAACTTCGCATCTAGCTTCATTACTGTGCTTCTAATAATAAGACAATAAACAGTATTGGAAAGCATAATACAAAGACTGAGCTTGGGTTATAAAACAGTAGCCCCTTATTTTTAAAAATTTAAAAATTGTGTGTGTGTGTGTGTGTGTGAGAGAGAGAGAGAGAGAGAGAGAGCGTGCGAGAGCGCGCGCGCGCGCCCTGGAGATAGAATTACAGGTGGTTCATGATGTAGGAGCTGGGACTAGGGTCTTCTGCAAGAGCATCTCCAGTCCTATTTTTAAGACTATTGCAGCCTTGTTGATAACTCAAACTAGTTTTTAAAGATTTGCCCCCCAAAAGACCTTGGGGTCTGAGTGGAACTAAAAAGTCTTCAATGGAGGAGAAGACCCTGAAAAAAGAGGATAGTGCCTCAGGACTCAGAGTTGAAGCAAGGGGTAGAATTGACAGTGGCAGGATAGACTGGAATAAAGAGAACAGAAACTCTCCATTGTTTCCAAAAGGTTCACAGTGTCCTCCTGGTCTCCTGTGTGGGACAGACATGGCATGGGGCCACAACCAACCAGCGCTCTATTTCTCAGTACCCTGAAGCTTCAAAAGCCTTCACTCTCATCTCACTGGGAGATAGCTTTGAGTTATTTGCTGTTTCCTTGTTGACCAATCTACAATAAAACCCTTTGCTCAACCAAAACCTGGGGTCCAGGTACTGGTTTCCATATGTGCCAGGCAGTGACTTTCTTTGGCATCATCTTGAGGCATACGGAAAGGTATTTGGCTTGAAGGGAAATCATAGAACTATGATCAATATAAGGTAAGTAGAAAGATAGCAAACAATGTTAGCATTTGCCTGTAACCACAGTACGTGGAGACAGGAGGATCCAGAGCTCCAGGTTGTCCTAGGCTACACAGCAACTTCAAGGCCAGCTTGGCCATGAGAAGCCCTATCTCAATAAACCCCAAGCCAAAACAACAGCAGCAAGAGGTCTGCAGATGTCCAGCTGGGAGATGCTGATGCTCAAGCTTGCCTTTAGCATTTCTGGCTCATTTTAAGATCCTTGCTGAATGTACTGGGGTGCCACTGACCAGAGAGTGTCGAGATGCACTTAACTGAGCAAGCCCATGCCTGGAGTGGTCCTCTTTCCAGAACATGCAGTCAGAGGACACTGACCACCCATTTATAAGATCACCATGCGCCAATGTGCACAGAGGTTTGACCGTCCGTCCACAAGAGGACAGAAGAGGGGTCAGGACAGGTGAGGGGCTACATCTCCTTTTAGCAGAGCAGAAAGGTGAATTGCTGCCAGCTGCATCGTCCCTTAAAGTACCTCAGGGAAGAGGCAGCACATCTGCCGTAGGCTGGCTCGTCCACCCCATTACCCTCATTGGCCATTAGTGAGGGGAAGTGGGGCTCGGCTGCACATTCAGGCTTCGGTAAATAACGTGTCTGTTCTCCGCAACTTCCCGGCCGTGAAGCCATGGAGGGTTTGCAGCCCCTGCAGTCATTCGCTCTTCACATGGGCTCTGAGCTCTGCTGCAGAGGGCCAGACGCTCAAGTTCACTCCTGCCTCCTGACCAGCCAGCCTCAACATGTTTGTTCCCAGAAGGGCCAAGGCTCAAGGGTCAGCTGGGGATAGGTCAGTGGTTTGAGACGCTTCAGGGTCTGCCTCCACTCTTACGGTCACATCAGGAGGTCACCTTGCCCCCACAGGACAGAGCTTCCTGGTGCCAGGGAAGGGGTACAAACGGATGTCACAGCCCAGGGTAACACTGGATGAGACAAGCCCTTGTAAGGGGCTTCTAAGAGCATCAGGCATTCTGAAAGAATACAATGTGCTAATCACAGTCTGTCCTCCCCTCACCCCCAAGCTCAGTGCTCCCACTCCTTACAGAATCAGCGACAGCCACGCACTAAGGAGGCCCTGACTGCAGGACCTTGAAAGACCTCCATGAATTTTCACAACAGGAGGGAGGAATACAAAGGCATGTGAGAGGTATTTGGGAGCCTCTTGTGGAGGCTGAGGTACAACCTGGGCACTGACCCACGCAGGGAAGAGTCTGAGGTGAAGGGAAGGGTTTGTGACACTGGCTGGAGACATACTTGGGCCCACTGCCATCCAACACAGACTGAAGCATGGGCCCCAAGGCCCCACCCAGGAACTCAGTCCTCCCCCTGGCACTAAAGATCTGTACCCCTGTATCAGATGGCTTGTCCTGGTATGTCACAGGCTGAGGCTTGGGGTAGAGATCGGTGTGGGCAGGAGTTACAGAGGATGTGGACAGAACAGTTCACACTCACCTAAACCGAACACCTTAACTGTCATCCAGGTATGTAACAATGCTGATACCCCCCCCCCCGCCCCCAAGAGCAGCAGAGGCCACAGCACCCTCTGGGCACTGGGTACCTTCCACCACATCTGCACAAATCTTGCACACCTCCCTAGCTTGGCTGTGATGTGGCCCACCATCCCCTTGGCCTGGGAGGTCAGGCACCTCTCCTGAATGTCTGGCCCAGAGCGCTGATGAAGAGCCAGGGCTACAACTGGGGCAGCTGATTCCCCAAGAGGCAAACTTGACCAATGTGAGGGGCCCAGGCTCCCTCCTGTCTCCCTCTCTCCCAGACTCTTTAGAGAGACATTTTTAGCCGGCGGTGGTAGCGCACACCTTTAATCCCAGCACTCGGGAGGCAGAGGCAGGTGGATCTCTGTGAGTTCCGAGGCCAGCCTGGTCTACAAGAGCTAGTTCCAGGACAGGCTCCAAAAGCTACAAGAGAAACCCTGTCTCGAAAAAAAGAGAGAGAGAGAGAGAGAGAGAGAGAGAGAGAGAGAGAGAGAGAGAGAGAGAGAGAGAGAGAGAGATTCTTCCTTGTGGCCTGTCCAAAGAGAATAGAAGGAGGGGTAGATGAAGACAGTCCTGCTAAAACCGCTATCATCTAAGGTCTTCTCGGAAGGGACGATAATGGTTTCACACTACAGAAAAAACTGCTCTCAGTATCATACAAACAGCTGTGTAATGAGGCCCTAGGAACGAGGTTCACTTATATGAACTATCAAAAAGGTAAAATATTTATTGAGCTATAATGACCTGAGCTTGATCCCCCCATACCCACATAAAAGTATGTGTGTGGGGGAACAACCCCACAAAGTTGTCTTCTGACCCCGACATGTGCATGCTGTGTCATGTGTGTCTAGATAACACACACACGCGTGCGTGCGCATATACACACACACACACGAATAATACAATTTGAAAATCAGAAGAATGACTTTGTAGAAAAGCTTTACATGATTTAGAGACCAAGAGGTTAGGTTTTTCGTGCTCCAGAGATGTTTTTAGTGTCTGATGGTGGTGTCTGTCAGCTGGCATGGTGTCCATTCTATCTGGTATACAGAGCTGCTATCTATTTAAAGACTGACACACAAGACTCTGTGCCAAGTGCACATACATGCCGCATTCCAAAGAGTTTATAATTAAATTAAGGATTGAGACATTATTAGAATCTTGAAATAAAAAAATCTAATTTGACTTTCCTTTCCTTTATTCTAGGCCTTAAATAAGTAAAAAGAAGAAACGATTTTTTTTAAAGTGCTAATAGCATACCTTATGATTCCGAGGCTGGCATTTTTATCAGTCTAAGGATTATTCTTTTGTTATAACTAAAGATATAAACAGGTTATACATGTTCTAAACCAACACCTGCTTATAAGTCATAGACATATATGTTTTAAGCTGGTTATAACACAAAAGTTACTTATAGGATTTTCTAAGATCAAATTTCAATGCACAGGTCTTTTCTTCATATAATGTGTGAGTGTTTTGGCTGTATGTGCACCACAAGTGAGCCTGCTAACTACATAGACCAGAAGCTTGTGTCCAAACTCCTGGAACTGGAGTTACAGATGATTGTGAACCACCATGTAGGTGCTAGGAACTGGGCCTGTGTCCTCTGCAGGAGCAGCAAGTGTTTCCCATTGCTGAGACATCTCTCTAGCCTCTCCACACTTCTTTTTGTTGCTCAAATTTTGCAGAGAGTTTATTTTTTGACTCTGCCTTTCTTCCTATGTGGCATCAGATCAGTACAGGTTATATCAACCCCTAGCCACAGAGTAAGTACTCAGTAATGCTGACAGGGAAAACGTGCAAGATCTGAATACCCTACCAAAATCAAAAATTAGAGCCCCAGGATCATGGAGGTTCTTGGGCATGTTACTATCTCTCCACTAGGTGGAGCTGTTGCTCACCTTTCTGCCTTGATCCCCTTTTGTGCTCTGCAAGTCTTGGTAGGCCCAGGAATGTGGTTCCTTTTTTAAATTCATGCTCTTAGATCCCACATATCAATCAAGTGATGGACAACCAGAAGACAGTGTCCCAGAGCACTGGACAAGAAGTGCTCAACAGGAGATTGCACCTTGAGAATACAGATGGCAGCCCTGGCCCCTATAGAGATTGTCTCCAGGTTTGGTAATCTTGTTCATGGCTGACTATTCATGTGCCTGCTTTATAGTGTTTGTTTCATCTTTTCCGAAGTTCTAACATGGCTGTGAACAAGACAGAAACAAACTGGGAATTCCATCCCTGAGGTTTGCAAAACTAAAAATTCACCTTCCCATAGGTATAAAACGCTGCTTTGTCCCCCTCTGGCCAGCACAACCATGCCCTGGCCAGCAGCTAAAGTAACATTTCCATGCCCTTAAAAACATTGTGTTCTTTGCCAAGTCAGCCCTCCCTCCCTCTCTCCAGTTCTGGGCTTCCACAGATCGTTTTGCTGTTTCCATAGTTCTGCCTCTCCCGAAATATCACAGCCATGCAGTGTCCAGTCTTTCGAGATCGGCCTGTCACGACGCTTCCTTGCCTTCTCGGGACTTAGAAGCTTGTCTTTTCAGCACTAGTTCACGTCCTCTCGCCTGAATGAGCTGGTTTAGTCACCCATCTGTCTACTGAAGGGCTTGTGGGCTCCTTCGGTCTGGACAATTATAAATAAAGCTGCTATTGTCCGCAGGATCTACCATTTATACTGCTACCCAAAGCCAGGGAGACAGTAACTAATGAGAGAAAGTAGACTCAAGGCTGGCGAGAGCACACAAGGAAAACAGACTTTCTCTCTCAAGCCTCCATCTGAGGGGCAGTGCTCTGGTCTCTCCTTCCACCACGGGGATTCCAGAGATCAAACTCGGGTCTGAAGTCATCCCCAAATCAGGGTCTAGGTTTTCTCCTGGGAGTTTGATAGTTTCACATTTTATACTTAATAACTTTTGTGATGGGTTTACGGTATGTTTTCCACGTGGGTGTCCAGTTGCTTCCAGACCATCTCTGCTCTGTAGGGCTGTCTTTGTTCCTTTGTCAGGGGATCAGCTGACGATTATCAGCTATCAACAGGGCTCTTTTCCCTTCCACTGACTGACTTTTTCTTCACATACATCCCAATGGCACACCTGCTTACTTGCAGTGGTCTTCCTCGGAGACCCACCCCCTCGGATTCTCAGGTTTCCACTCAGAGTGGAGAGGCCTGGGGTGTGAGTACCTGGCAGTGAAGGCGCACACAGCCTGTTCCCCCAGGCAGGCAGTCACTCAGCATGTTTCTCTGCTCCTTAGATGCTGGCTGTCCGCCTTTCTGACTGCTGTTGTTTCTTTCGCTGAGACAGGAAGGGACCACCACAGGTCAACTCTGGCCCTTTAACCTGTTATCCAGCCCAAACCATACATGGGACAATCTTTGTCATCAAACACCAGATCAGGCTCCACGGCCAGAACATTTGCAGACCAGTCCCTCAGGACTAAACCTACCTATAATCAGTGGGCTTCAAGATGACCACAATGACAAAGTCAACAGAGTTGTTACAATAGGAGAAAAAAAAAGCAATTAAGCCCTCCAGCTTCACCTGCTCATAGCTGAGCTAAGGTTTTGGAGGTCACACGGCTGAACCAGGTGTTGTGTGCTTCCCACCAGCACATAACATGGGTTAGGGAAATAGGTACTTTTGCAACAACAACAGCTACATAGCTCACACACAAGTACTTGAGGCTATACTATCCAATGGGTGACTAAGACAGAATAAAAGGCACATCGTGTCTGTACCCTCTGCTCTTTCCATTCAGGCCAGTCTCTCCTCAGTTCTGCATGTAAACTTTTCACTTGAGTGTGTTGCTGAAGCCTAACACACAATGAGCTTGGCCTGCTGCCAGTGAAAGTGAATGTGTCTTCTGTCCTGCCATGTACTTTGCACCCATGGTCCCTCACCCTTATCCTAAGACCCAGACAAAAACACGAAGCCAGAACAGTACTGAAGACGATAAAGCCAGCTGTAGCTCAACAGTGCCTAAGCCAAAATGACTGCATACAACAAGGAAACATCGTCTGAAACCATGGCCACGGACAATTGCCAAACACTCCAGACGCTCAAGTAACTGTGAACTGTTCCCTCTGCTGAATGGGATGGCTGGGTCATGTCTTAGATCATGGCCTCTGCTCTTACTCTGAAGCTCCACTCTACCCCACCATTTTAAATAATGCCTGTCTTGTTCAATATGTAGCTTGGTCTCATTTCTAGAGTTTCCATGTCACAAGGTCCCACTGTGTGCTGTCAGCTTCTTTCCAGTCCAGATCCCACTCACCCATGAAAACAAGTTCCACCCTGACCCCAGACGACTAAGTAACATCTGCCTGGTCTTTTTTTCTGTCTTGTAGAGAGTTGACTAAGATTGTGGAGCAAAGATCTCAGCCTAATTCCCTTGATTTTTTGACCAAGGCCTTTCGACTGTCCATCTTCCCTCTTAGAGTCAGACACGGAACAGAGTCCTTTTTCACCAAACTGTTTCACCAATGTGCTGAAGTTCTGTGGCTTCAAGAGCATCACAATCTTCCTGTGATGCAAGGCACCCTGTCCATTCCCGGGCAAAGGCCTGACAGGGCTCCCAGGCCACCTGGACGGCCAGGTGAGAGAGCCTGCTGTGCAGCTGGGAGCACACTGTGGTCACTCAAGGCTGTGACCAAAGGCAGTAAGAGCAAAGCTGAAAACAACAAAAAATTCTAATATGGGGCTCTGATCATCATCAGTAGCTCGGCCACCCACCTTGTCACTAGACGTCGGCTATGCCCATAGCGTCAGTGGAAGCACAGACAGACATTCCCTTCCTTTCCGTTCACAGGAGAAAGGTGACAGGAGCTGTAAGGCGTGTGCAGCACAAGGCTCACCCAGGCTGCACATTGACTCAAAGACGAAGGGTGAAGTGACAGGGTGGATGGGGCCCTGCCTGGCAGGTGACAAAATTCAGCTGACAGCATTTTTACTCTGTAACAGCTAACTACCAAAAAATCTGACATATGCCAGGAAAAGACAGCTTTCAACTATATCCTTTTAATGGCTTTCTGGAAAAAAAAATTACTACCCAGGATTACTTAGCTTGAAGTGGTTTTTATAGGAAAAGTTCTAGAATGTGTAACAGTGCACTGTAAGAAATGTTTTCCCTCTCGCCAAAGGCAAACCCATGTCCGGACTGGATTCCCCGTCTCACTGGGACACCCAGGCGTCCACATTAAGCTGATTAGTGCAGGGTGCAAACAAACAAACAAACACAAACCAAGTTTGAAGGCTGCCCTCGTCTGACTTTGCTAAAAACATCCCATCTCCACACAAGCCCCCACATCCACACTCTCTTGTCTTACTTCTCCGTTTTGCCTCTGCTGAGGAGAAACTCACGTCCTGCACTTTTAAGGAGAAGATGCAGATGGAGCTTGGGGGGCAGGATGTTCTCACAGCAGAGGGTCTCTGGCCTTAGAAGACGCTGGCACTGCAGCTCAGCTGACACTCGGCAACGGCCGATTCAGGGCGCGCTTTGGGGTCTTTGGAGCGGCGGAGTTCCTGGCAATGGACCTGCAGGGTGACCACTTTGCAAACCACCTGGCTACAGATCCCGTCTCCCCCACCCACACTGGGGAGGGCCTGGGCAGGCTCAGGAGGGGCTCACAGGCAGGGACTTTGGTCTTGTTCATTATCCCTTACTTTTAAATGTCTACAGCTGTAGATACTCTGCATCGGCCCAGCCTTCCCTCCCGTGCAGCCCTGCCCCAGCACACGCACTCTCTCCTTGCATCCCTCCCACTTCCCGCTACCTCACCCCAGGTTTCCAGCTATAGGACCACTGCTCTGGCTCTCCCTGCACCCACCCGGTTCTTAGTCGTGAGGGCTGGGTGACTGAGGTCTGCTGAGATCAGATTTAGCAGGCATGCCACCCCACTCCACCCTCCACTTGGCAGAACAAGCTTTGTTGATGATTTCCCACCTCGGCAGAGAATTTGACCCTATGCAATGTTCTTTTGCTTCTCAAAGTGGTGATCATACCAATTTCTCTGCTACAAACAACTTCTTATGAATGAAAGCTTAAATTTACTCTAGCCAAGGGCTTTGTCAATGATACCCTGGAATTATATTATTTTCGCACATCACAATTTTTCAAAAACACATGTCAGGTGGTAACTTACTGTCATTGACCCAGTACCTCCTAATGGGTTGATGAAGGGCTTTTCCAACCTCCAACCGAGGATCAAGAGGCCCCTGTTCCATTGTGGCAAGGTTTAGCCTCAGTTACATGCTAATTTTGCCATTGTGGGAATGTTAGAAAACTGAATGAACTAAAGAAGAATAATCATACCAACAATCTTGACTGTGTTCTGAATTTCTAAGTAATACCCCCCAAATCCAGTGGTTAAAAAATTTTCAAGTTGTGAGAATGATTTTAATGCTTCGTCAGCTGTCAAGTCAATGAGGTTTTTATTCAAGTGTTTTAAAGCAAAGGATTAGAAACCACTCGGCTTGCAGGAGAACCTGTCATCCTGTCATCCCGAGTCACGGTGTTTATGACACAACTTATCAAGGGGCTGCCATTTATCTGTGATTCTTTGTCGCCTTGTTAAACCTAATAGATTCAGAAGGGTCTGGGACATTGAGATGCAAATTTCACTGCCCCCCCCCCACTTTAATATTGATAAAATGCTTTCCCTGCGCCAACATTTTACATTCCGTTGCAACGCTGCAGTTGCAGAGCTAGTGCGGTCTATTTATGGCAAACGCCCTCCATGTAACCTAATCCTTCTTGTCACACCAGTGAACCAAATCAGACCTATCTTCTGTTAGGAAAAAAAACTGACCTACTTTCCCAATAGAAACAAAAGTGTTAGCAAGCTTTTCCAGGGAGACTGAAAAAGAAGACCATGAGAAATGAGTTACGGTAGACAGCCTGGAAGAGAAATTTCTGGAGACAATGAAGTCGGGATTTTAAACACGCGGCCCTAATATAGTTACCTGACTCGTTTTGTACTGAAAGAAAACGAGTCTTAATTTGTAACAACCATGAAACATGCAGGTGGATGTTCAGGTTATGCACTGAGGTGAGAAGCCACGTGTCCTCACGCTTATGGCTCCTAGTTTGTTTGCTGGCACAGACAGGCTCCCTCTTCCCTTCATTTTCTGTGCACTGCGGATGGAACTCAGGGCCTCTCCCATGTGAGGCACGGGTTCTGACTAACTGTGTCACAGCCCTTCTCTTTATCTGTCAGCATCATCATCAAATGCTCCTTCAAACTTAGAAAAACGAAAGGCAGGAGTTGCTGTCAGAATTCTGAGAGCCTGTAAGAAAATTCCAAGAAAACAAGACAGTCTTGTGACCTTTCTCTTCAAAAATAGGGACTTGTTCTTGAAATGCGTTTTCATGCTCCTCCCAGGTGTAACAGATAGAAGTGTTTACTTTGGATTATTCACTACAGCTGGCTACTGTTATTGTTTAAACACCACGTGCAGTTTGTCCCTGTGGTTGTCTACAGCTTGACCTCCTGAGAACTTTGCTTATGTGACCATTCTTAACCCCATGCTCTGAATAAAGTTGGCTATTGCACGAGACTTTAATCCACCTCATTTTCAGGCTCCATTCTCCCAGATTCAATCGCCAGTTAGAACAGTAAACAGATTGCTAAAAAGCTAAGTCAGGTAGCTGCCACACCAGAATGTACGTCTGCAATACTTTAAAGAACATTTAGTTCACTCACAGAAAATAAAAGACACAAGCAGAGAGGCAAACTGCCTGAGACCCAGCCAAGTGGCCTCTGACCCTGGAGAGGAGGGCATGAAAGGAGTAGAGGCAGCTGGCATTTCCTAGGTCACACAGGTTAACAGTTGTTTGCCCCATTTTTGGCTTCCCTGTTTTCAGCCTGAAAGCAAACGTGTTTAACTGAGTAAGTCAAACTCTCAGCTGAATTGGTTTTACTACCTGACCAGTTCCAAAACAGAGAAGCAGGTCATGCATGTTTCTAATTGTGCTGCTTTTAAAAGATAGATGGGCACTGGGCAGTGGTGGTGCACGCCTTTAATCCCAGCACTCAGGAGGCAGAGGCATGTGGATCTCTGCGCGTTCAAGGCCACAGTGCCTTCCTTGTAGACTTATCCACGTGTTCCTTTACACAATACATGCACATTCCCTCAAGACTACGCTTTTTACAGTCTTGTAGCCAACTTTCCCTGAATCATGAACATTCTTCCTTTCCACAGGATCCTGTATACTGGAGCAGAGCCAAAATGTCCCCAGGAAGACAGAGCAGCCAGGAGCAAGGATCTGAGGGGGGGGGGGTCTCAAGGTGGATACATGCACTGAGCACTTGGTGCAATGTACAGGAAATAACATGACCAGACACACTGGAGACCCACAGCTCTCAGGCGGCAGCTATCCATACCTTTCAAATTATGATCAAGAGGTTTTGACTCTAGATCCACCAATGGAGGCAAGAACAAAAGTAAAAAGGACAATCGCCACAAGAAGTCATAGTGAAATGTCTTAGTCTTTATTGAGAACATCTCAGTCCTTTGTCTACATGTGACAACATCTCATGCTCAGTTCCGGCTGGGCTCGGTGTGAGAGGAAGCTCATGCAGGCTGTAACATGTGGTATATACATAAATATACATACAGAGAACACTGAGGATTGTATCTTAGCAACATGTTTCTTGGCTGAATTACATTCATGTAAAGTGTCCAGATTCTAAAATCAAATTAAAAGTATATAACTCAAAGCCTGGAAAAGCAAACAGCTTTCAGGGGCTTATCCCATTAACATTCCACAAACTGTGCTTTTAACCTATTGTGTTCCATTCAGAAGAATGGCCCATCAGTTCCTTGTGTACCACCAGCTCCTGCTGTGGCTACAATTAAGTGCTTCTGAGGCTGGGCACTTGTCATACAAACATCAAACACAAAGTACAGGCACTACCACAGAGACGTGAAAATTTCCCCAGGAACGGAAGGAAAAGTGCACTGAGGGGCCAGTCACGACTGATCAGACCTATGTGGCTAATCTGCCCATTCCCTAATGTCACATGAACTCAGCAGCCCCAGTGGGGAGCAGTTCACAGCTGCAGATGCGGTGTCACCACCTCCTCAGCCTTGGGGAGACTGTCACAGGCTAGATATGCCAAGAGACAAGGACGCAAACAAGCTGTACACACTGAACACGCACACTCTGCCCTTCCCACAATATGAAGGGATCTTCGGAGAGGTTCCCTAATTTTGAGAACTTACAGATGCGAATTTCAGCTCACTTTCTTTCTCTTTCTGGATCAAAGTTACGACTGGACAGAGCTGACATTTCCGGAGTAAAATATTTTGGAAGTGACAAGTTGCTCCTGCATCGTGTGTATTTACTCTTAGCATGGGGTAATATGCAGCTTACCCGACATTCCTGACCCTCTGCTGGCTGCCCACCCTTGGTGCACCTGTCTGAAACTAAAGGGGAGACATGAGTTTAAAAAACAAGTAACTACAGCCTGGGTAAGATGAGCTGGGGATAAAATAAATAGAGAGCAATGCCTTATGAGATGATGGCTTGCACACTTAAACTTATTTTTAATTATTAAAAAAAAACCTTCAATATAGGAAGAATGGTCAAAGACTCAGATTCAAAGCTGTAGTTCTTTGGTGTCCCTCGTTGGGAGAGGTGCTTCCTCCTGATATGATTAATGGGTCAGGGCTAATGGTATGGACACCACAGCCACCCTGCCTAGATCTAAGTGGAGAGCCCTGGCCCTACGCAAACATGCTAGCCTACCTGAGACTCCCTCGTGATAATGACCTCCTAGTGCGTAGCTACAGCCCTGTCAAAGCTGGGCCTGAATAGTCCTGAGGGATACTGCTTTGTGGAATTAATACTTCAGGTTTAGCAAAGTACGCAGAACAGAGAACCTCCTGACCTTTACCTGCTGAAGTATCCAAAAAAAATTGCATCATGTTCTTGGTGTGTCAAGCTTTCTGCTGAGTGTGTGATGTCTAGGTCCTGAACATGGACCATCATCCTGGTGTCGCCCACGGTGACCTTCAGGAAGGGGCTCAAAGAGCTAAGTATCTTAAATTAGCACTTCTGTTTCCTTTCTCTCTGTCACAGACGGGCTGTTTGAGCTGCCCTAACATAAGAGCAGGGGCAGGCGATGCATGCCCCATGCTGCCTTCTCACCACAGGGTGCCCTCCAGGCTGCCTTCCTCCCTCCTTCCAGGGCCTAGGTCAGCTCTATGCAGGACAGGCCCCTGTGGTTTCAGGTGTTCTGTGTGCTATAACATCCGCTTCCTGGTTGGGCACCCTTGTTACGTGACATGGAAAGCCAGATGTAATGTAAGGTTTTTAGTGTATATGGGATATACTTTTGCTGCACTTTAAAACCTAAATGTACTTAAAAACAAACAGAAAAGCCCAATTAAGTCCCTCTCCCCACCTCTACTAGAAAAAATACAATTTAAAACAAGAGTAAGAGCACACCAACATGGTGTTTTTCTTTCTGGAAAGTGCAGGAGCCTGTGGGGAAGGTGCTGATACTCTGACGATATGAGACCCTTTCCCTAAGGAACCCCAGTGCATTTTACCCAAACAAGGCCCTGCCATGGCACATAGGGCTCTGTGATCCTGACTGGGAGAGCTCACCCTCGTCAGGAGGGCAGGTGGTGAGTTGGAGATGTCTGTGATATCACATGTCACTAGAGAGTTCTGGTAGGACATTCATGCCATGAGGATCAAGTCCCACAGGATGAGAACCATGTGAGATACCCACAAGGACACAGACAGGGCTCCTGACATGGGGACACAAGCAGGTCCCGTGTAAGCAACAACACACATTCTCTTGAGGTCTGCTGGGAAACTGGTGGAACCGACTGTGGCTATGCTTTTGTTCTGGTTTTTCTCAGTGTGTCAAGGACACAAACACCTGGGTGAACAGCGCAGAGCCATACAGCTGTCAGTGCTCTGGATGCAGCTACAGTGGATGTGTGCTGTAGGATGAGTCTGCATCTTCTCTGCTCATGCCCTGAGGATCTTCAGAGCAACCTGCCGGACCAGGCTGGCACACTGAGCTGACAGCCACAGCCCCTCCTCTCTCTACTCCTCCCTAATCCTGAGTGGAAGCAACAAGGCACCTGGGGCAAGTCTGAGCACAGGAGGTCCAGGCGGTCCACTCCAGGGCCCTGGGGGCCACCCTGTGCCTAAAGGGTGCTGAGAAGCATTTTGGGGCTTAGCCACAAGATGCCAATAGCACCCAGGCCTGCCTGTCGAGACACCAATGTCTGGTCTGCAGCGTTCTGGCCTCACACTGTCTCACCAGCTTCAACCTGAATGTTTTATAAACACGTGTCTGATAAAGCTAGAAGGAATAACAATACTATGCCCTACCTGGCATGCTCCAAAAATGGTACCTGCTTAAAGAACTCTTTCCATCCTGTGAAGCTTTCTGAGTAGTCAGTCAGAGGTTCCGACCCACCAGATCCCAAAGAAGGAGCAGAAGGCAGGCTGTGTGCTCTGTGTGCATAGCAGCCCTACTGAGTGCTTCTAGGTCCCCAAACCTACATGGTTTAAACCCCCAATGATGACCCGCCAATACAGGCTATGGACATATTCGATCATCACTTATTTAGAAGCAAATCGAGTTCTCCATGATTTGAGCCTAACCAGGGGCATGGTAGTTTCTAGAGGCAGCCAATCCTAGGTCATGACTCTGCAGGACACAGCATCCCTGCTGCAGGGCCAGTATGTGCCAGGGTCACACCATATCATGCTGGGTCACCCCAAGAGAGCTGTTAAAACCTACTGTGAGGACCTAACTGTGAAAGACCTACGGAGGAGCGGCCACGCACAGGTGTGTGCATGGTGGTTCTCTCCCTACCTCTACACTCTCGTGCTCTTCCACATAAAAACGCTTTTTTTTTGCAATTAAAATAATGTGGCATAAAAGTGACCTGACATAATTACTTCTTATTTTATAAATCTCATTCCTAGCTCTGAATAAATTATTTATTCAAGAATCTCACACAAAGTAATTTCTATTTTCCTATACTTAGGAAGCCCTACTCAGTAGAACTCAATGTCTAATGTAAACTGAGATATAAAGCGGTCACTGGGTAGCTCAGGAGGGGAAATGTGTGGTAAGGGGTGGTGATGGGCCCCTATGCCCCCCCATGCACCTCCACTGTGCACCTGATTCCCATTCACATGTGAGGTGCCCGGCACCCGACGTCCCCATGCTGCCCTGTGGGGTGAGAGCTGCTGGGGACGGTGCTTGATGTCCAGTGGTTCCCCCAGACTCCCCATGCCCTCCCTAAAGTGCACACCTGTCCCGGTTCGGATGCAAGGCTCTGGGGGATGACTCGGCACTGCAGCCTCGCACTCTGTGCTTGACACCCGCCTGGCTCAGGGAGTGAGAGAGAACTGGTCCTGCTCTGTGGGCTTCTCCACCCAGGCGCCCAGCCCCGCCTTGATGAAGGCAGTGAACAGACGTGCCTTGGCAGCCTGGTACTCCTTCGCTGCCAGCTTGGACTCGTGGTATGTAGTGGGCTTAGTGATCTTGGTGCGCAGCAGGTGGGGGGGAACCTGTAGAAGGATACATGCACATGTAAAGCAACCACTGGAACAGCAACAGAAGAGAGAGAAACCTAGGGTAATGTCAAAAAAATGATGCGAAGGACTGTGTTGGTTCGTGAAAAAGCAAACAGAAGAAGGTGCTCTCCTAGAACAGAAGAGTACCCTCGAGAGGCCAGCCTAGCGCTCAGTTCCGTCTCTAAACAGTGGCTTGCAGGTCAGACAGATGGCTGCGGAACCTGTGCTTCTGGAAAATCCCAGGGCACAAGCTCAACCCGTCTCCTGGAACTATTAAAAAGAACACCTAGGTGATGCAGGCCTTGCCACATGGCAGAGACAGGAGGTGTCCCGCAGAACCCTTGGGTTACCATGACAGTATTTGTCTTTCCCCATGAGGATAGGAGAACTTGTCTGAGCCCTATACCACTGCTCTAAGCTGGCCTCATTGTAAGAAAACACCACATCCCTGACTTAAACAAGAACAAATGTTATCCTGCCTTATTAGCTTAAGTTTTACTTGGGGAAAAGGGTTCTGAAGCTAAATTAAGTTTCTGACCCTTGATGAAGGGAAAAGAAGCCAGCATGGCAGTGCTCAGTGATTTCCCTTCCTTTCCGTGATTCCCAGTACAGGGGCGCCAGCAGTCTTCTCCCTCAGTGCCAGAACAGCAGCTAAGACTCTGTAGAATTAAGGGAGGACTCTGCCTTTGAGGCAGCTCTCAGGCTTGTGGAACCAGGGCCATACTTTTAAGCTAACAACAATCTGAAGAAATAGTTTTCAGATGATCTTGTTAGGGAGTTGCAATGACGACATGATGATGCAAACCAGGAGGGATGGAAGGAATGGAGACGGACACGCTGGGGGAGGTAGGCCGACACCCAGTGAGGGCGCCTCAGTACCTTGCCGTGTACACGCATCCAGCGACAGTACAACGCGTGCTTACACAGGCGGGATGGGCGGCCTAACTCGTCCTTCCCTGTGGTGGCATTGATGATCTCGATGGCAGAGTCGCCCACTGTCCAGTTGACACTGAAGTTGGGTGCCTTCCCAGGCTGCCGTGCCTCTGCTTTGCTGATGCCTGGAAGAGAGCAGACACAGAAGTGACATGAAACCCTTGTTTCCTACCAGGAAGAAGCGGGTGGCCAGCACAGCACACAGTTCAAAGCTCAGGATGTATATTACACCAGGACAAAGCACATGACTGCCACAAGGAGGAGGCTAAGCCTCCCAGTGTGCAGCTGTTTCTTGGTGGTCCAAGAAAAAACAGGGCTAAGGAGTCAGAACTGATACATAACTATATACTCGTCTGTGAAGGACAGGACTACAGTCTGACAGATTTCTGAATCCATAGGATTTCCTACCAAGTTTTAGCTCTCCCTGGGGACCAAGAGAGCTAGAAACCTAGCAAAGGACAGCTGGGCAAGCTGCCTCAAGTTCTACAAAGGGGCATCAGCGGGACCACTCAAAGACAGCCTATAGCCTTGCCACTAAAATGCCATGTACCAGGCCACTCAGTCTCACAGCACGGCACTCCAGGTATGTGTGGAAACCTAGTACTTAGCAAGTAAGCACAGGTGCATTCTCGTACGTAAGTTATTTCACTGTAACTAACCACAGGCTTGCTTTGAAGAGTGAAAGGTTTTACAAAGATATCTGGCCAGGTGGTGGTGGCACATGCTTTTATTCCCGGCACTTGGGAGACAGAGGCAGGAGGCTCTCTGTGAGTACATGGCTAGCCTGGTCTACAGAGTGAGTTCCAGGGCTACATGGAGAAAAACTGTCTTGGAAAAAAAAAAACAAACAAAAGAAAAGAAAAAAGAAAGAAAGGAAAGAGAAGTATCTGGCTAAGGAAACTGAACACACACATTTAAGTTTTATGCTGTGCCTTAAGATATAGGACATGTGGATGATATGGCCCTCTTACAGCCAGAGTTCCTAGGAGAGAATAGCACAGGGACAGAAGTTCTACAGAGAGTATCCCTGAGCAGGAAGACTCACCACAGCATGCTTGTTATTCAAAACCAAAGGCTTCTGAGAGGAACGAAGAAAAAGGCACCTGGCAAGTACATACAAGACAGAGACAAAGCCCTGGACCAAACTTCTAAAAAGGAATCAGTGTCTGAGAAAAAAAGTATTTATGATGGACTTTATCACAGAATTCAGAGTGCAGAAAAAAAATACTAGTGAACCACTGAGCATGATGAGAGAAGCTACTCAGAATAACACACACACACACACACACACACACACACACACACACACACACACACACGGGGTGGGGTGGGGTGGGGAGGAGATAGATAACATGAAAGAACCAAACCTATGTCTAACTAGAATTCCTGAAAGAGATGGGACACAGAAAAAAAAATATGTGAAGAAACAAGAATAAAATCTTTCCACATTCTACAGAACCAACAAACTACAGAACTAAGACATTCAGCAACCCCCAAGCATAAGGAGTATGAAGAAACGACATCAAAGCGTATCACATAAACTGCTCAGCATCAGCAGAGAGTAAGAAGTCTTAAGCACAGTCGGGGAAAACAGAGGAGCCAAGATGGGCTGGGCGATGCAGATAAGAAGACAGGGCAATGGCCTTTGAGTTCTAAAGAAGCACAAAGCCCCTACCATCTCAGAAAGATACACAAGCTCAGCAAAATCTATTTTTAAAGATGAAAGCAAAACACACTTTCAGACATACTGACGCTGAATAGTTAATTCATCTCCAGGAGACTCTTAAAAGGAAGGTAAGAAAGTCCTTCAGCCAAAGGGGAAGATGATAGCCAAGTAGGAATCCAGACCCACACAAAGGAAAACAGGGAGGGGGAAAAGGGGAGGGGAGAGACTCCTTTATCATTTAAATACCTTTAAAAGATAATAGAATTTTGAAGTGAAAGTAACATGGAATTTTTAGCACACAAAAAATTAAAATGTGATAATACCACAAAGGCTGGGGGAAGAGAAATGGGAGCATCTATTCTAAGAGTCAGGGGGATGACACTGTGTGTGAAGTGGGGTGGTATCACTTGAAGGCAGACTGTGGTACATTAAGGCTATATATTATAAACCCTTTAAAATTATTAAATCTACAAAAAAAGTAACAGCTAAAAACGTAGAAGGGAGCTAAAATATAATCAAACACAATACCATGGTGAGAAAAAAATGGAAAGGGGCAACAAAAAACATTTGGATCAAATAGAAAATAAGGAACAAAACTGACAAAGTTAATAATTATCATAATAAAAATAAACGGTTTAAACACCCCAGTGAAAAGGAAGGGATTATCATGTTTAAAATAAAAATATATTTAAAAGATATATATGCTATCACTAATCAGAATATCACTAATCAGAGGAAGGCTGAGGTCACAAAGCAGATTGCAGAACAAAGGACATTTCCAGAGATAAAGGTCATCTTACAATGATAAAGGATTGATTGATAAAGAAGTCAAAAATCCTAAACTTCTATGCATTTATCACAGAGCTGAAAAAAATACATGAAGTACACACTTAAATTAGGAGAAAGAGACAATCTACAATTCTAGTAAAGAGAGAGTCAACACCCTCTCATGAACTGGCAGGTCAAGTAGATCAGTTAGGACAAGAAAGATGACAAAGTCACTCAGCTTGGTCGAGTTGACCTTTATAGATCATTCTACCTAAAAACAACCAATATGTACTTTTTTTCTGGTTCTCACAGATAGATTTTAAAAATATATTTATGCAGGGTGGTGGTGCAGCACCCTTTAATCCCAGCACTCAGGAAGCAGAGGCAATCTGATCTCTGAGTTTGAGGCCAGCCAGGTCTACAGAGCAAAGTTCCAGGATAGCCAGGGCTACACAGAGAAACCCTGACTAAAAAAAACAAACCAGTATGTATATATTTATTTTGTATACGCATGTACAGAACAGAACAGACAGGTGGCGGCCAGAGGATAGCCTGTGGCAAATGGATCCTTTCCTTCTACCATGTGTACCCAGGGGATCCTACACAGGTTATTGAGCTAGACAGGAATAGTCTATAACCACTGAGCAACCTCACTAGCCAAATGCAGAAAATTACTGCAAAGGAAAGGAAGTCTTAATAAATTTAAAAGGGCCTAGATTATAAAATGAAAGTCCATTTGAAACTGTAACACAGACATTTTTGCAAACCCCTCTAATATTCTGATAATAATCAACAGCACACTTGCAAATAACCTATAGACAAGGAGTTCTGAAATAAGTGAAAACACAACATGATATTTATAAATGCGTTAAGAGCAGCAAAAGACAATGATCTCTGATAGCATCTTGAAGAACTAGAGAAAGAGTAAGTAACACACTGTGTGCACAAAAAGATGAAAATAATAAAGAAACAGAAGTAATTACAATACAAAACAGGAAATAACAGGAGAAAATCAATGAAAGCAGAGATTATTTTTTTAGAGATATTCTAAAGAATTGCTACTAGTCAGCTACTTAGGCTGACTGGAAAAAGACAGCACAAACCACTGTCTACGGCTGTGATGAAACACCATGACCACAGCAGTTTGGGGAGGCAAGAGTTTATCTGGCTTATACTTCCACTTCACTGTTCATTATGGAAGGAAGTCAGGAGGAACTCAAGTAGAGCAGGAACCTGGAGGCAGGAGCTGATGCAGAGGCCATGGAGGAGTGCTGCTTACTGACTTACTCCCCTGGCTTACTCAGTCTGCTTTCTTAGAGAACCCAGGACCACCTGCCCAGGGATGGCTCACCCACAATGGGTTGGTTCTTTTCCATTAATCACTAATTAAGAAAATGCCCTTCAGGCTTGCCTACAGCCTATTTTATGTAGGTATTTTCTTAAGTGAAGCTTCCTCCTCCCCGAGGACTCTAACTTGTGTCAAGTTGACATGAAACTAGTAGTCAGTACAATCACCGATATGATGGGACACAATGCCACTAGAGATGCCACAGAGATTAAAGTGGTATGAACGGCAGGGAAACATTTACATGCACATTTCACAATCAGATGAAATGCACAAATTTCTTAAAGATTCAAACCACCAAGCTTACTCAAAGACAACAAGTGAAAAATAGACACTTAATTTGTAATTTCCTGTGACTGGAGAAAGGGCTCAGTTCAGTGTGGTTGGGACTACTGGCTACTCTTCAAAAATATCTGTGGCAGCTCATAACTGTCTGTAACTTCAGTCCAGGCATCCAACACCCTCACACAGACATACATGCAGGCAAAACACCAATGCACATAAAATAAAAATAAATAAATCATTAATTTGTAGTTTCCTTATGAAGAAACCTCCACAAAAAGGCTTTACTATGAATTCAACCAAACATTTAAGGAAACATTAATATGAACCCTAAACAAATGTGAAAAGAATTTGGAGAGAACTGCATCACAACTCATTTTATGACTGAGAAAGATATTGAAAGAAAACTATGGCTGGGTGGTGGTGGTGCACACCTTTAATCCTAGCACTAGGGAGTCAGAGGCAGATGGATCTCTGTGAGTTTGATGCCAGCCTGGTCTACAGAGCAAGTTCTATGACAGCCAGAGCTGTTACAGAGAAATCCTGTCTCAAAATAAAGAAGAGAAGAGAACTAGCGCAGTCTTGAAGCTCAATGTGGTAATGTACCCCAGTGTTGTAATATAATCCCAGCACTCAGGAGGCTGAGGCAGGAGGATCAAGAGTTGGAGGTCAGGCTGAGCTTAACATAGTAAGACACAGTAAGGAAGTAAGGGTGTAAGATAGAAAAGCAAAGGAGAGTTGACCTTACCGCTGTCTAGAACTTTTCAAAACATGGAGTTTGGTCACATACATGGCTACCCACAAAGAAGGCGATGTTAGACACCACAAGAATGGGCGCTGCTCAGAAGGAAAGTACCACAGATGTTACCAGGTACAACCAGTTCAGTGTTACCAGCAGCTGTCAGCACTGCTGCATGTAAACAAGGCGCGAGCAGGGTTCTTGCCGAACAGCTAAGACAGCCCCTGACACGTGTGAAGGGGCATGCTCAAGGCTGCAGCCGTGACAGACAACTCAGCATCTTGGGCTACTTCCTGAGTCCTAACACTTCCTCTGAGAACAATACCCTTCTCAGTTTCTCACAGGGATCCTTGCTTCTGATTCACCTTAGGATCTGCAACCGCTTCCTCCTGGCTTTGCTGCTGAGCTATCCAACTGCTGAATGGAAAATACCAAGACAGTTCCTTTTCTGAAGGGAGGAGGAACGAATGTCCACTTAGCTGCGATTTGTGGGAATCTCTGACCATAATGAAACTGGATGTTTCTATACAAATGGCTATTTGGATTGTGTCATCTTCCTTTTCAACCGCATAACTTTGTGTGACAGAACCAGAATGAAGGCCCATTGCTGAGTGAATTCTAGGCATTAGCTCTGCAACATTCTACACTGACACTAAATAGCCAATTAACTAAGTAAAACTCTAAAAGTGCAAACACCCCCTTATATTCTAAGCTAAGTAAATTGCCATCTTTAACAAAAGCAGAGCAAATAAGGCAAAAAGAAAATAGCTAGCCCAAGGTTCCAATCTAACTACATGCTTTATCTGAGCAGAAGGCTCGAAATGGTCACATGAGTACATTTCAAGTCTCCAGGGCTGACACATCATGAGGACGGACACCCATGAGCAACTTACCTCTCTGGGGCTGCAAAGTGAGAACTAGGGTAATGAGTTGATCATAGGCCACCGTGCAGAAACCAATAAAAACAGGAATGACTTGGCTGGTAATGAGAGTCCCCAGTTGTTGTAAATTAAGTGTGCTAAATAAGAACTTTTAACACAAAACTGCAAAGAAACTGTGAATTGGCCTAATAACGGATTCAACAAAAGAATCAGGAGAGCTGGCACTGACTTTTTCTTATTATCAAATCAAAGGCAAATTCTAATAGGTCCCTCACATGAGATAGGGTAATAAGAAATAAATTCTACATATAAATATCAATACAGATACTTATGATTTCTATCAGTTCATGTTTTAGAAATTATTATTAGTCCTTATTAGTAGATTAAGGGGAATGCACTTGTGTTTGGTTTGAAAGGAAACAGCTCCCAAAGGGAGTGGCACTATTAGAAAATGTGGCTTTGTTGAAGTGGGCGTAATCTTGCTGGAGAAAGTGTGTCACGTGGAGGTGGGCTTTGAGGCCTCCTGTATGTCTCAAACCACTTCCTGCTGCCTATAAGTCACTATGTAGGTCGCTTGGCTCTTTCTACCTGCACACCAACATGTGATACCATGATGATAATGACTAAACCAACTGTAATCCACTCAATTAAATATTTTTCCTTTATAAGAACTGCCATGGTCACGGTGTCCTTTCACAGCAATAGAAACCCTAACTAAGACAGCCCTAGTCTTTATTCTGCAAATAAGAAATTGAACACCCAATCCCTTCCCTCTGGGGGAACTGAAGCAAAGGACTTTACATGGAAGACAAGTGCTCTATAACTGAGTTACTTCTTTAGCTCCAAGGCACGAGTTTTAAGAGTGATGCTATGCAGATGGTACCTGCCCATGACGGCCCAGAGAGCCACCAGACATTGGAGGGAGGAAGCCTCTGAAGCTGTGTCCACTGACAATCGATTACTTAAGCTGGAAGTCGTGCAGCTGTGGACTGTTACTCTGACTTTCTTTACAGAAAGTGGCTTGGTTGCTGCTTGTGAACCCCCTGCTCTCCTGCAAGGAGGAGTACAGCTTCCCCAAGGCCTTGCAGTACTACTGTCTCCCCAGAGCTCCCTCACACACAGGCTACACTCCTAGAACTCACCTGCCCATGACCCCTTGTTTGTTCATTCTTGTGACTTATTGCCCTTAAAATCAGCATTAAGGAGCCCAGTCCACCCCCATAACATCACAGCAGTCTGTCTGTCACCCAGGCCCTAGAGCACTCATGTAGGCACAATTATTGCCACTGGATTTCCCTTTTGTTTCTCAATGAGCCTCAGATAATGGTCTTGGTTAACAGAAGATCAACTCACCTATTGGACAAGAGCTGACACCCAACTGCCCTGAAATATGCAAGTGCTGGATATGCAGCTAACCAGGAGCTGCTGAGAAGGCTAGAGAGGCTTCTGTCTCCATCACTGTGAAGTGAGGCCAGGGAGATGGCTCAAGATGTGCTTGTCCCACAAACAGGATAAGGACCTGAGTTCAGATTCTTAGCATTCGTATAAAAAGGTAAGTGTGGCTGCACATGCCCGCAATACAAACCATCACGTGTAGTATGTGTGGCTTCGTGTCAAAGCCAATGCACCAGCGAATTCAAAATGATATACTTTCATGGAGAAATAAAAATTAATTCTTATTTCAAATGTGGAGAAGAAGGAGAAGGAGAAGGAGAAGGAGAAGGAGAAGGAGAAGGAGAAGGAGAAGGAGAAGGAGAAGGAGAAGGAGAAGAAGAAGAAGAAGAAGAAGAAGAAGAAGAAGAAGAAGAAGAAGAAGAAGAAGAAGAAGAAGAAGGCGGCAGCTTGGTGCCAGACTTTTTACCTTGATTTGTGCGTTTTTAGGCCACCTTGTCTTGGTGAGTTTAATCATCTTGTGTTGTATGTGTGTGTTGATTTCTGTTGCTCCCTAAAGACATGACAATTCACACGGTACAATGGCCTTCATTCTCACAGAGAAAACTAGAGGAGACAAGGTCTCCAAACACAACACCAACTATAACAAACAAAGGTACTTTACACGACATCTGCTCAGCTCGGAAGGGCTGACAGAAATCAGCTGATGTCCCAAATGTCCCTTTGTTTAAGTCACTTGATAGATGTGAGATAACACCCTAGAGAATTGAGAAGGCTCTGCCATGATAGGTATTTCAAGAGTGTAACCTCACAAATTAAAGATGATATCAAGTTCTGTTTCTGGTGCCACCCACTATGGTATCTATTTCCATCTTTAACTCTTCAGAAATCTGACTTTGTTATGAAACGTGGGAACAGGAGTATTTACCTGCCCTCTATCAGTCCCTGGATCACCTGACTTCAGGCACCTTAATCTGAAGGTGTCCTTACAAAGCAGCAGCAGCAGCACACTGCTATTTCAAAAGCAAAACATCTCCAAAAGCTTGCACCTTGCAAGGACTCTGGTGCTGTCCAGTGGCTCAGCCGTGAGTCAGGCTCCTTCCCGAGACTGGACAGTACCCCTCAGTACCCCGTACTTCTCATCCAGAAGGACCAGAAAAGGTACCTGGTCCATCCCAATCACTGGACAAAAGAAGAAGCCGAGGTACATAGGTTCTCAACAAGGCAGAGTCAATAGAGGGTTATGACCTAGACTCTCTTTGCCATCTGCAGTCGGCCTTGCTCAGCTGAATTGCAGGTGTGGTCTTTGAGAAGGTAGGTAGGCCAAGGGCAGGGATGGCAAAAATGAAGGTTTCTGAGAGGCCTTGGGGAGTATAGGTGAATACAGAGAGGAGAAGGTGAACAACATTTTCTTTTACATACTTTGTACTCTCAAAAAAAATAGGGAATACATTAGTAACTTTATATTCTGTCCAATAGCTATTTGCCACATATATATGTATATACATCCACCTGAATTTCCTATACATAAAACACATCTGATTTTTATGAGTGAGGTCCATCTATCTACTCAGCTCTCTTGGGGCATCTGTGTGGGCTGTCTCTCACATTCACACTCCAGGAATGAATGTAAGACGGTGACAATGAGAGCTGAGCACTCACCCTGCTTTGAATCTGGCTGGACTGTGTTTTCGTACACTTGTACAGAAGCTTGTACTTAGTATGCTGAGGCCAAGGGGATGAGGTCATTGGGCATACACCCTCATGAGGGACTAACGTTCTCACAGGAAGGACCTGGCCAGTTCCTGGAGAGCAAGGTTTATAAACAGGGTTCCTGGTCCTTACCTTGCTTTCTTGTCATGGGTTTGTTTCTTTGTTCTCTGTCCCTCTCTCAAATTTGTGGGGAGGAGGGAGTGAGGGGAGGAGAGGTCGTTGTGTGCCTGTGGAGGCCAGAAGCAGCATCGGGCCTACTGGAGCTGAAGTTATAGGACATAGTGAGCCACCATGTGGGTGCTGGGAACGAACTGACCTGGGTGCTCTTAACTGCTGAGCCATCTCTCCAGCCCCACCATGGGCTCTACACGCATTACTCCCTCTCTCTCTCTCTCTCTCTCTCTCTCTCTCTCTCTCTCTCTCTCTCTCTCTCTGGTGATGTCTTCCTATGCCACACGAGCTAGACACTGAACAAATGAGGCTCCCGGATCTTGGACTTCCAGTCTCCGAAACTGTGAGCTAAACAAGCATCTCTATAAACTAGATATGCTCTAACACTTGCTACAGCAATAGCTAAGACGGTAATCTTCCTCCAAATGTACCACTGAAAATTTCCTGACTCATGACAAATTCATGCAATAACAATACTCAAAACAATATTTCAAGTTCAACTTAACCATCAGGTTTTATGAGTAAAAAAAAAAATTAAGGAAAAATAGCTAGGGAGCTGCAATATTTGATTTCAGATAACTTTCATTCCCTGATTACTTCATATGCTCTAACAGACATGCTATCAAATAAAAATCCACACTGCTTTCTTGCAGTTAAAGACATGCTAGTAGCCAGGCACTGAGGCATAGAACACATGCACCCCAAAAGAAGCTTTTTTTTTTTTTTTTTTAGTTTAGGATATGGTTTTAGTTTTGAGCTTATAGAAGTAAGTAAAATGTTATTTTTTAAAAGAGTAAAAATACCTTAACTGTGTCCTTTTAAATAAAGGTGGCTTAGAAGTTAGGACCTTTGAATTCAAAAGCTCCTGTTCACTCTACTGTTAGCCACTGACACTCTAAAAAAGAAAAGAAACCAATAATAAAGGTGTAAAGGGCAGGAGAAGGCACTAGTGAAAGACAGGCATGTGTGGTCAGTATAGCTGCCACACCTACCACAGTTCGGAGGAAGCAGGTGGGCTGGGTGAGGATGGATGGTTGCCAAGGCCAAGCCTGGTTGGTCTCGGGAAGACTGCCTTAGTCTTTGTCACTGGGGCAGGAATGGATACAAAGTACACGAGAAAGCACAGAGGTGTCAGGCTCCTGCAACTTCTCTAGTGAATACTGAGGTTCGCAACTGTGGAAAGGCATTTATCTTGTAGAAAGATTGCCTTAAAAGACCCTGGAGACCAGGTCAAGAGGCAAGAGACAAGGTCTTGTTCCCCTTTTAATGGCTTTGCTGCTGCCTGGAAGCCATTTGCTGGCTCCAGGTGGGGTGATGTGTAGGACCTAGCTACTGTGAGCTCAGGGCACAGAGGTGGGAGGTGACGCAAGGGTACTTGCCGCTGAGCAGGGGTTTGTTGAGGGTGTAGAGTGGCGGCAGGTCCTCTATGTTGGAGATCCGCTGGTACATAGCCCTGGAGAGGTGGTCTCCATGGTACAGGCTGCCCAAGATGATGCTGGAGAAGTAGATGGGCTCTACGAAAATGCTGAGCAGGGACCCCTGGATGCCCACCACGTTCCAGCTGCAGGGAGAAAAAAAAGCACATCTCAGTAGATACAGGTATGGCATCACATACAGACAAAGCTTGGAGATACACGGGCTAATGCTGGAGGGATTGTAAAAGGTGAAGACCATGGCAGTGAAAACTGCTGACTTAGCAGCTCAATTAAAAATTATCTTACACTCTAAGACCGTAGTCTTAGAGTTTCTGTTGCTGTGATAAAATGCTACAACTAAAAGCAACTTGTGGAGGAAAAGGTTTATTTCATCGTATAACTCTCAGTCAATCACATTCCATTACTGAGGTAATTCAGGACAGGAACTCAAGGCAGGACCTGGAGGCAGGAGCTGAAGCATTAGTCATGGAGAAATGCTGCTTACTGGCTTGCTTCTAATAGCTTGCCCAGTCTGCTTTTTTTTGTTTTGTTTTGTTTTGTTTTTTTTGAGACACAGTTTCTCTATGTAACAGCCCTGGCTCTCCTGGAACTTGCTTTGTAGACCCAGCGGTCCTGGAACTCATAAAGATTCCTACCTCTGCTTCCTGAGTGTTGGGATTAAAGACATGCAACACCAGGCTCTGCTCAGTCTGCTTTTTTACACCATCTAAGGCCACCTGCCCAGAAGTGACACCACCCCCTTTGGACTGGAACCTTCTACATCAATCATTAATCAGAACAACTCTCTGTGACTTGCCTACAGGTCAATCTTACGGTGGTATTTCCTCAAATAAGATTCCCTCTTTCCAGCTATGTGTAGGTTTGTATCAAGTTGATAAAAACTAACTAGCATAGCTATTATGTTTTCCCATGACAACACACTTTCTGAAGGTTATTTCTTAAAAGATATTAAGAAGTCAAATGTTTCTTGTGAAAAACCTGAGAGAAATTTCTCAAGGTCAAATATATATAATTTTCCTTCTTCTAATAAAATGGTTGCTCAATTAGGGAACAAGGTGTTCTGATCCAGGGCTGCAGTCCCATGTGGAGCCCCCCAGAGCCAGCTCCTCAGAGGATGGTGCCCTGGGTGGGAGTGGAGGTGTGACAACTATGCTGTACGCCCTGGAAACAGAGATGGTGACAACAAGCTGGCAGTAACCACACCACCCATTGACATATGCAGCGGCTACACTTGGACACACCACCGGCTTACTATGTGTCTGCTCTCTTCATCCCACAGACAAGAAAAGCTGAGAACCTGGAAACCACTGCATACCAAGCAACTTGCGAGTGTGTCATGTGTGGGTAGCACTAAGCAGATGGGAGAGGACAAGAGAAGACACAGACGAGGTGCTGAACAATACAGCAGCAGAAGGCAAACAAGACTCATGAACTGAGGTACAACCGACGTGAGGCAAAGTACAGGCTTCTCTGAGAAAAGGAGTAAGAGAGGCTACCCACATAAGAGGAGGTACCAACTCAGGGCTCCTGGAGCTGATCCTGAAGCTGAGTCCCAAAGAGAGGGGATGCAGAAGGATGGCATACTCCAGTCTCTGAGACAAGGGGCAGGCCAGGCCATAGGGTAGGGTTGATCTGAGTGGCCAGGAGCCACTAAGGCAAAGAGTGAGACTTGAGGCGTGGAAGTAACTTAGTCCCATTGACACAGGTGTCTAGAGAGAGACTGCCCAGCACTGCATTTAGAAAGTAAGTCATCAGTACAGGGAAGGGACTCACGGAAAGAGGGCCCCTGAGGCACATGTGTCAGAAGAACGAGTCCAAGTAAGTGGCAGTGAGACTGTGAAATGGGCCAGATGCTACAAACCTCAGCAGATGTGGGAGAGGAGAACTCCTGACTGCAGGAGGGCTAAGGCTCACCCTTACCCTAGACCTACTGTCACTGGATGGGCACTGTACATCCAGGGGACACCTGCTGCACTTCAGCCTCCGACCTGCATGGGAGTAAGTAAAAGGCAGGTGGGTACTTTCTGGGTCACAGCATGTGTGTCAAGTTTTAGCCACCTGCCTCCAGCTGCTCAGGGCTGTTAGGTCTCAAACCTGGGATTCAGGGCTAACAGATGCCTATAACATATCAAAGCAGGCACTAGCATCCCTCCGTCCCTACTTATCCCTACTTGTTATAGAGTCCCCTTGGCTAGCATACCCTGCCCATTGCCTTAAACCTTCTCCAGTCCAAGGACTGGGCTGGGTTGCCCATCCCCCAGCTGCTCTTCCCTATATAACACAGCCATTTTGGCTACATGGTTCATTTTTGGCCTTCTTTGGCCTCTTGCCCGTTTGGTTGCTTTTCCTGGTCCCCTTCTCCTCTCTTCTCTCCCCTCACCCTCTCCTCACGGTGGCTCCATTCAGTTGGCACATCACGTTCAGTCTGGTTCCTTCCAGATGCCTTTGAGTGTGCTCTCCCTCATGTCTATATACCTACGATAAACCTTTTCCTCCACCAAACCTATGAGCAGTCAGGGCCTCCTTTTGTTTCTTTTTCTCATTCAAGCCCGCATCTAGCATTACCTTTTTCTCTCCCTTTCTGTTGCAGCTTTAAGAATGGGTCTAGGCTTTCAACCCTGCACCTTGCATGGGCAGCATAGTGGAGCTGACCCTGTTGGCAGAGGTGTGGGTGAGCGAGCCCAGTGCTGTGAACATGAGAACTGTCCCCTTTACACATTTGCCTTACAGCAGCATGAGGAGGCTTCCCCAGCCCCAACTCTGTCAACGCCTGAAGTAGGTGGGAGAGCTGGCCCTGAAGTCCTAAGAGTAGGAGGGCTGCCCCGTCCCTCATCGGCTGCAGCTGGAGAGTGGCCCTGTTCCTCCCCTGGGCAACATAGTACAGCTGGCCCTAAAGGTATAGGTATGGAAGAACTGACCCTGAGGATGCAAAAGCCAGAAATCGGGCCCCACCCTTTGCTCATTGCTGCAAGGAGTGAACTAGCCAGGGCAATGCTGAAGAATCCACCCTGGTAGCAAGACAGGGGAGAATTTGCGGACTGACCAACCCTGCAACTACCCAGGCCCAGAACCAGGGTTATGTGTTGATCCACACCAACATCCACACCATCTGCTGGAGCATGGGGCAGTGGCAGTCCTGTGAATCCTGGGCTGCAGGATCTCCACAACACAAGGCAATGTGATGTCCAGGAAGAGTCCCAGTGAGAGCCCAGCATCAATGGTGTAGCAGAGACCAGGGGCCTTGAACTAGACCAACAATTCTTTTTAATAAACGCTTGCATGTAAAAACATATGGATAAAAGGGTTTACTGTGTGACTCACTGTATCACACTATAACTTCCATGACAAGATTTCCCCTTTCTTCCTCTTTCTCTCTCTTTTCCCTTAAATTTTATTTTGGGGTAGGGAGGAAGATGGGTGGGATCATGAGGCATGATGTGAAAGATACAAAGAATAAATAAAAAGTGAATTAAAAATAAAAAGAATAGATCTAGGCTCTGACTTCTAGCTAACACCATAGCTAGACCAGAGTCAAATGATGCCACTCTTGCCTTGCCTTTGTGCCCTCTCCTGAAGGAAACAAGAGGTCTGCTTCTCTCTCCCTGCAGCAGCTGGCACAGTCCTAGGAAGACAATGACTGATCTAGTCCACTCCCTTCCAGGAACCCTCTAAAAGGTCCCCAGAAATTAGCACTTGTCCAACAGGCCAGTTCTCTCTTATCAGCTCCCCTGGAGCCCCCAGGCTCCTGGCTTCCCTGCTGCAGTGTAGAGGACTGGGCACATGTGTACCACCCACTGAACTCCCTCACCAGCACTTCATGTAACATATACTTCTAGTCTCTGTGACCTCTCTCTGCCCCCACAAAGAAGGTCAACATGCTGAACAGACAACCTGTAATTCCTCTAAGAAGGAAATTAAAACAGTCTTCCCATCCTTAGAGAACATCTGAAATGAATCAGCTCTGGAAGCCCAAGGGCTCCTTTCTGATGCAGATGAGAAGCCTGCTGATTTAGACGACTTAAGCAGAACTCAGTTCCCTGGGCAGTGATGCTGTGATCTTGCAGAAGCCAGCATCTGTTAGGACTCATTAGTTCTGAGCACACTTCCTAGGAGATCCCAGGAGCTTCTAGAGCTCCAAAGCACTGGGTAGAAAACAGCTCTTAGCCAGCTCTACTCCAAGACAAGCCCCTTCAATCAGCCTTACAGAGAATAGCCATGCCCACTTTCTTGGACGACAGACCACCATGCAAGGACATCACAGATACAGCAAAATTCGATGAAGCAAAGTCAAGTAACCGTCACACGCACTGCAACCACACACTGAGACCTGCCCAGTTTCCATGCCCACCAAAAACTGTGACCAGAAGATATGCAACAAGAGTACTACATTGACCCAACCATGATTCCACAGCCCTTGCTCAGACAAGCAGCCTATTCAGGACAGCAGTTTGCTCAGTGGGTCCCCTTCTCTGCTTCCATGTCACAATTAACCTTCAGAGAAAGCCACCTCTGCCCTTTGAAACAACCCTGCCCGCAGTGTGGCTCTTCCAGGAGCTTCTGATGCTTCTGTAGAAGGCCCTTTCCCTGTGCATAAAGCAGCCCTTGCCTACCTACCACCTGTTTTGAGCAAAGGAATGAGCCAAAAAAGCCTTTTCTCTGTACTTGGATCTGTCTTTTCTTGCATACTCAGGCAGCAGAGGCCACAGAAGTAGCAGTCCCAGGAAGATTCGCAGGCTTCTTCAGAGTCTTGCAACCCCTCTGGGGCTGCCCTTACTGCTGGATTTTCTTAGAGACTCCAAGATGTTGGAGATGCCAAAGCCAAGGAAAGCTGTCAAGAGAAGCTGCTAACAGGGAGTGGAAAGAGCCCAAGAGAAAGAAGTGTATTGTAGCCAACCAAGCTGAAAGGAGTTGGAGATCTGAAGAGTGTTTTGATATCAGACATGGAGATGCAGAATTTGGAATTTGCCCAGCTGGTTTTCAGCCTTGATTTGGTCCAGTATTTCCTCACTATGCTACCTTCCCTACATTGGAATAGTAATGTATATCCTGTGCCATTATATGTTGGATATATGTGATCTGCTTATTGATTTTGATTTTACAGGGGATTACAATTAAGAGATTGTATGATCTCAGAAGAAACTTTGAACTTTAGACTTTAAAATAAGTTTGAGACTATTATAGGCTATGGGAACTTTGAAAGTTGGACTGAATGCATTTTTTTTGCAATATATGGCTACAAGGCTTTGGGGGACAGGAATTGGAATGTGGTGGTTGGGGGAAAAGAAAAACAAAAGGGAGTGGCACTATTAGAAGGTATGGCCTTGTAGAGTAAGTGTGTCACTGTGGGGTAGACACTGAGGTCTCAAGCTACACACAGTGTGGCACTCAGTTCACTTCCTGTTGCCTGTGGATCAAGATGTAGGATTTTCAGCTCCTTTTTCAGAACCATGTCTGCCTGCATGCTGCTATTTCCCACCATGATGATAATGGACTAAACCTCTGAAAGTGTCAGTCACCCCAATTAAACATTTTTCTTAAAAGAGTTGTCATGGCCATGGTGTCTTTTCATAATAGAAACCCTAACTAAGACAGGCAGTGATGGCGTAGAAATAGAGTTTAAAAGCTATTGATTAGGATCCAATTCTATTGGCAGACACCAAAGGACCAAGAATTCAGAAAAACCAGAACTTATTAGGAAGAACTTTCTTGTACAAAGCCAAAATACAGAGGCTGGAAGCGGTGTTTCTTTTTCTAAATACTCAAGCCCAACAAAGCAAATAAATAAAAGGTAGCAAAAATAAAAAGAGAAGCATGGACCAAAGACTAACAATAAATTTCTAGAACACAATCTTAGAGAAATACGGATCTATGAATGCCCTGGCAAATAATTTAAAGTAGCTGACATATGAATGTCTTCTGAGCTAAAAGAGAACACAGGCACTCAACACTACGAAAAGATTGCATGAACAAAATGAGATTATCAACACAGAGGGAACTACATCAATACATGAGACATTCCGAACATGAAGAAAGCAACTGAACTGAAAAACTTGGCTGTGGGATAAATGCGGGAAAGAGCCAGTAAACTTAAAGACAGGCCATCAAAATCATCAGTAGAGATGGGAAGAAAAAAAAATACAAAGAATATAAATGAAGAAAGGCTGTGGGACTTATGAATACCAGTGAGCAGAACAACATGCAAGTCCTGGGAATTCCAAAAGAGAAAGAGAAAGGCAATGAGAGTTTATTTGAAGAAATACTGCTTGAAACAAGGAAAGAGAAAGACCGCACAGATTCAAAGGCAAAGAACTGAAATGAGCATAAATACAAGGAAAATGACAGCGAGTATATACATTATACTTAAGAATACATACATATACATACATACATATATATATATTTCTTAAGACAATCTTAAGAAACAGTGGAGAAAAGTCAGTGCTCATATAAAGGGAGCATATCAGTTTTTCAATAAAAAACGTTATGAACTAGAAAGGAGTGGGAAGACGTATCTTCAAGTGTCCTTCATAAATGAAGGTGAATCATGACTTTCTCGGGGATTACCAGTGGGCAGAGTTCATTATTTCTAGACCTTAGAAGAAACAGAAGCACAGACAGGAATCCTTCAAACTGAAGCATCACAACAGTAGACAGCAATAGAAGGCTGGATAAAAATGTGAGACTCTCCTGCAGAGGTAGTCACATGCGCAAATATAGTAACGTTAGTGGCTGAAGAGATAGCTCAGCAGTTAAGAGCACTTGCTCAGAGGACCAGGGTTCCTAGCACTCACGTCAGGTGGCCCAAAACCTCCTGCAACTCCAGCTCCAAGAGATCCAATGCCCTTTCTCCAGCTTCTGCCCTCACATTTTTGGCATTCACTCATACAGACACACACACACACATACTCATAAATAAAAATAAATCTTTAAAAGTTAACTATTATAGTTTTTTTTTTATTTTAAAGACAGAGTCTCATTGTGCAGTTCAACTGGCTTGAACACAGGATTCTCCTGCTCCAGCCTTCTGCGTGCTGAGACTGGCTATGAACTACCATACTTGGCTTGTAATTTTGATTAACTGAATTTAAATAAATTATGACTACAGATCTATGTAAGTGGGCATAAAACATACAAAGACAATTTCTATGTGATACTGACAAGTGTGGAGCTAGAAAGAAGAGTTTTCATATATATTTGAAATTATATCCTTATCAGTTTAAAATAGAATGCTATAGTTTTAGGATGTTTTATGCAATCAGGGATAGAGAGATGACTCAGCATTTAAGAGGAGGTTCTTCCTCAAAACCTGAGCATCCAGACATCAGCGGACTCATGACTGCCCGCACCTCCAGCTCCAGTGGTATTCAATACCTGACCGTCACACACACCTGCACAGCCCCCCACCATACCCATGGAAATAATTTCTTTTAAAAAATCTAAAAAAATGAATCATAGTCACAAAGGAAGTTCTTTAGGAAATATACAAGAAGAAATGACTCCTATGAGGACATTTTAAAAGAAAGGCGGTAAGAGAGTAAATCAGGGAGAAATAAAACTACATGCCGCACAGAAATAATAAGGTAAGTCTTCCCTACCAAGGTTAGTGGGCTAATCTCCCAGCCGAAGGACAAGATTGACAAAGGGATTAATCACATAATAGGGCGGATTACATATTAGGAAACTGACTTCAGCCCTGAGGACACATATGCTGAAAGTGAAGAGATGACACAAGGTATTTCATGTAAAAGAGGAGGGATGTAAACTAAGTCCCAAGTTGTCTGCTTACGAAATGTGGGGGAAGCAAATATGTGTCCACATGGTGTCAGTTGATGTGTCAGCAACCCGACACCCTTGTGATGTTTAGACTCCTAGTCTAAACTCCCAGAGGCTCTAGCACAGGTTTTGTTGTGAGCTTCCAGGAGTTAGGGGCAGGGAGAAGGTAGCCAAAGTAAATCCCAGTGTCCATCATGATGGGAGTGTCTCATGACTATGTCAGAAAACTTGTAAAATTCAGAAATAATGATTTACATAAAGAAAGTCATATAGTTGAATGAAATGAGAAACAAAATGGGACTTGAAAGTATTACCCCATCTCAATAGTTAACAACACATAAACACAGACTTAAATGCTGACACACGCAGCACTGAGTAGGTCTCAAAGGACAGATATGTGTGTGTGTGCATAGACACACAGACACACAGACATACACACACGCACAGACATACACACACGCACACACAGGGTTGGGAGGAACACCTGAAGGGCAGACTGGAAAGACACATAAAGAGCAAACACGCTACAGAAGGCGCAGGTAGCATACCACTAAAGCCTTGCAGAGTTTAGAGCATATGGATTTGGAGTTTTCAGTTAGGTATGCTCAATTGGTAGAGTCTACAGAAATATTTCAAAACTCAAAATCTTCAAAATCTCAAACACTCCTGGTCCTCTGGATTGTTTCTTTCTTCTCTTTCCTTCCTTTGGCTAAGCATTACTCAGCCTGCGTCAGTGCTCGGGGAGAATGGTCCAAGGCATATGTATGATTAATCCAGTTCTGAGTCTTACAGCTCCCCTATGACATCCACTTTAGAGAAAATCAATACAAAGGGCTCAAAGCAGGTGAAAAGACGGGTGGTTTATAAGTGATGACTAGGTTTTATGCCACACTGCGAGATGTGCCTCTCTAAGCCTCCCAAGGACATATGGTTGGGTGTATGACCCATCTGAAGTAAAGGGGAGAAAAAGACACATGCACTATGACCAGGTCCAAACCTTCTGGGTAGCCACTCCAGAACTGCTTACCCTGGTGTCACAGGGGCGTGTTCTGTAGAGAGGGGTTTAATTTATACGCATCTGTACTTTTAAATGGCTCCCTTTCCATCACCTGACCAAAGAGATCATTCACTGAAACATAAAAACAGAATAGCCACTGGAACTCGTACTGGCATCTAAAGAAACGATTTCTAAAATCTGACCTGGATCTAAGCTCGCAAGAGAAGCTGTTCCCCAGGCACGTGGCAGGTTAACGGGAGCAGCTTTTTCATGGAGCACTAGCCTTGGCCTGGGATGGCTCGCATTGTTCTAGCTGGTAAAGATCAATTGCCATAATGTTAACTGATGGGCACAGCAACCATGGACACCATGTTCCCCGCTGGCAAGGGAAATGCTTGAGTGTTTTCCTCTGGGAGCAAATTGTGTCAAATTTCATAGCCTGTAGAATGCCCAACATAACCAGCTTAACCCTGACACCTATGTCAAAGAAGGCTTAGTAAAAGAGAAGATGAATGTTCTGAAACAAGTGGTGTGGGGAAACTGGGGTGCCCTGCGCCTTGGTCTCCCTTGTCCCCTCCAGGCAGTCCTAGAAAAGCACCTGTATAGAACCTTGGTCTTTAGAGAACTCTTGGAGCACCTGAATAGGGAACTGGATTAAAATCCAAATGATTTTGAAATTAGGAAAGGCTAATAAGAACCACTCTTGCATGGTGAGGGGCAGGCTTACCGTGCTATCTTGTCACTGCAGGACATGGTGAGCAGCCGTTCCCCCTGCAGCACCCCATCCCAGGTCTGGATGCTAGCGTTTGATCGCACAGGGATTGTCCCTTCACCAGATTCTATTTTTGTCCGTAGCTGTCCCCTTGCTTTGCGATTCGGATGTCTATCAGCTGGTTCTAAATGGAAGAGAGGGTTCAAAACCCACAAGTAATAAAACAGCTAACTTACTGAAAAGCACATCTAATGTACTAAAATTTAAAGTATAATTTATGGATATTTATGCAAACATTTATTCAAGCCATACAAAATAAACATTCCAGTAAATATGTAAATTGAACTGAAAAGACACAATACAGACTAAATTATGAACATGGAAAAACGTGGTTTACATTTTCATTGAGATGATTTCTTTAATTAACGAGTGGAAACAAATGGAGAAAAAGGCTAAGATTTGCTAATTCTGAGTGATAGATACTCAGGTGCTTGTTATACACTAACTTTTGTATTTTTATCATTTCAAAAATAAATACAGACAAACACAGAAATCCATAGGAGTATGTGAAGGTATTTCCAGTGATTAGCAGTGAGTTATAGGAATATGAATGACTTTAATCTTTTTAATTTTTTTTAAAGAGTAGTAATTATTTACAGTGAGTATTGCAGTTTTTATAGCCAAGGAAATCCATTTGCAATTCATGGTGCTTTGGCCTGAGAGTAGGAATGTACATACTAACTGTTATAAAACCACAGTCTATGGCTGGCCTTCCAAGGATGGGACAGATACTAGGGGCCTTGTTGGCCTTTGTCCACCTCCTCTGTGACATAGCCTCAATGCTCAGTCACACATGCCTCAGTCAGCACTTACTGGAAATACAGGGGTCACTTAAAGGTTGCTTAAGGCTGGAAATGCCTTCGTTCCACTCTAATTACTTAACCAAAATTAGCACCTTTTAGAATTAGCATTTTTCATTCATAAATTTTAGATTAATTTGGAAGAAAGAATTTGTACTCTTATCAAATCCATACCTAAGGCTGAAATTTAAAAAAAAAAAAGAACATTGATGTGGATGTGTTCTAACACTACATTATATTATGTTTCTTAAAAACCTGTCAGCTGGTGAGAGTCTGGCGTCATACCCTCTAGCACTGGCTCGTGCGGAGAGAATATTCTGGCATCTCCACAGGGAGAGGTGCTGATGTACAGGTGGAACTGTACAGTGTCTTTCAGCCGGAACCCACCCCGTTCTGACTTCTGAAAGATGGACTTTTTCTGGTCTTCTTTGTTACTGCAAGGGAAAAGTCATGAGAGTGACAATTAAAGGTGTGTGCAGTCAACAGGGGTCTATGGTCCCTTCAGTGATTAATATGTCACCAATTGTGAGTGACTAGTTCTTCACGGGTGAGACTGCAAGGTGGAAAGACCACATGGGAGACACGGCATTGTCAAGAGGAGCAGTCAGGTGCAAGGTCAGCTCTGACCATGCCCAGTGATAAACCGAAGATGACCTTCTTTACCAGGCAGTTTAGGAAGACATGTTTATATTCACAATGCATGATTCACAATGCATGAGACAAAAACCACCATCTCAAATAGGGACTTGAAATTTACGGATAGGTTATGATTCTCAGTATGAATCTTATGTAAGTATGCTTGTTTGTGTGTGTGTGTGGTGTGTGTATGTGTGTGTGTGTATGTATGTATGTTTATGAGTTAGTTCACTCTAGTTCATAACTGAGCATCATGGGAGAGTGGGACTTGCTCAGACAACATCACAAGAGAGCAAGGGTTGGCATTAGTATTCCTCGCACAGTTTTGGTCCTGAGAGTTCCTAAGTGCTTATACAAACAAGTCAAGTCTATGCAATGCTTTCTGAAAGAAAGTATTTTTAAAATAGCTTCCTTCACTTGTTTATTCCTAAACTTACTTTAAATAAAGCTCAAGTTGTGCATAAAGAAACCTGAGCAGGGACCTTCGGGAGATTATCTCTGCATGGCAGTCATTTAGTGCAAGGCCACGGTCACTCATGTATTCACCGTTGATACATTTCGTCCCTGTTGAAACACTTATCACCTTGGCATCTTTGACGTCTGTACCTGAAAGACAGGAGAGTGACTGGCAACTAATGACACTGGCCTGTTTGACATATGCTCTCGGCAACTGGACTACTTAGGGTCAGCTGAACACTTAACCTTGTTTTCATATGTCTCAGGGTCTCCTGATTCCTACCCAAGAAATCTGAACCTCAAATAGGTTCAGACTTTGTTCTGTACCACTTCCAGGAGGCTACCTTCCTCACCCTATAGTAGTCTATACCCTAAACTTCATGTGGTCACTTCCACTGGCATGCAGGGGTGTTTGAACATTCACCCTTGACTATAGGTAAGAAGCACTACACAAATTGCCTGGAATTAGCCTTTAAAGTAAAATATTAAAGAGACTAGGAGGAACAGCTTAAAGGCCCAAGAGTACCAAGGCCCACATTTTTATTAGTAATCTTTCACACTCAACCATGCCAAGAGTGAAATATACAATGTAACCTTCCAGAGAGGGAAAATCATGATTAAATCCTATGAAATAGATCACTGACCCAGACATGCTACAAAAATCTGGATATGAAAGGGGATGTGTCTCAGTGGTAAAACATATACCTGACATGGGTAAGGCCCTGGAATACATCCCTAGAATAACAACAGAAAACAAACAAACAAAAAAAAATCCAACAGCATCAACAAACCAATCCTGAGTATGACCTTCAAGCAGACTCGATGACTGAAAGAGGTGTGTTCTATGTGCTGCGAGGGCTGATTGTTAACTGTCAGCTTGACAGACTCCAGAAATCACCTAGGATGTAGGTCTCTGGGCACATGTGTAGGCTTATCTGGATCAGGTTGGCCTTTGGGCATACCTATGGCAGATCTTTCTTGATTAGATTGAGATGGGAAGACCCACCCACTGTGTACAGCACCATTCCCTGAGCTGGGGTCCCAGACTGCATAAAAGGGAGAAAAGGAAGCTGAGCAAAACATTTGTCTTCTCCTAACCCCAGCACTTGGGAGGCACAGTAGGTGGATCTTTGTGAGTTTGAGACTAGTATGGTCTACAGAGCAAGTTCCAGTTCAGCCACGGCTACACAGAAACCAAAAAGATACAAAAGTCTAGTCCTTCAGGTGATTGGCATTATTAGTCTTTTCTGTTTTCTGTAACAGAATTCTTGAGAGAACAATTTAAAAGGGAAATATTAATTTTGACTCAGAATTAATTATAGGTTTTAGTCCAACAAGACAAAGTGGAACAGAACAGCTTGTAGCAGAGCAGTTTATATATGATAGTGACCAGGAAAGGGGTGTGTTTATGAGTGTGAGTATGTGTGTGTGGGTGCAAATGTGAAGGAGAGAGAGGAGAGAGAGGAGAGAGAAAGAGAGACAAACAGAAAGAATGAAAATGATACGCTTAGATTAATGGGCTTCCCCTATTGCCATTTTTAGACTCTTTTTGAGCCATTAGCCTATGGGATGCTGCCAGACACTTCTGGGCAGGTCTTCCATCCTTGTTCCTCTCTGGAATGCCCGCAGAGACACACCTCTGAGGTGTGCTTTACCAGCTTCCAAGGATTTTCATATTTCACATCACTATCACTATTGGGGGTAGTGACACCAATAAGGCACAAAGGATCCACGCTTCAATAGAAGCCAGACAGTACTACGCTGTTTCTAGAGCATATCGGGTTATAATGATGTCACACAGTGATATAGTGTGCTCTCTCCAAAGGAAAAGACAGGTTAAAAAGTTGAACATTTTGGGGACTAAAGAGATGGTTCAGTAAATAAGAGCACTTGCTGCTCTTACTAGGCATCCAGGTTTAGTTCCCAGCACCCACATGGCAACTAAAACATCTGTAATTACAGTTTCAAGAAAACTGGGAACCCTCTTCAGGCCTCTGAGGGCACTGTCTGTGGCAGACTTATACACATAAGAGCAACATACACACGTGCACACACACACACACTCTCTCTCTTTTTTAAAAGTTGAATATTTTGGGTTGCAGAGGCAGCCTGGTCTACTAAGTGAGTTCCATGAGAGTCAGAGCTGTTACACAGAAAAACCCTGTCTTGGAAGCCAAAAAACTTGACTATTTTGGTTGAAGAGTTTGTTTTACCTAAGTTGGCTTTTTTTTGGGGGGAGGAGGGCAGTTGCTAGGGATTGAACTCAAGAATCCTGACTGCTAAACGTGTGTCCTACCCACTAAGCTATGTTCTCAGTCTAAGGAGGAAAAGGCTTCTGATGCATAAAAACAGAAAGAATAAAAGGCAATTTTCTGTTGGTGTCACAAGAGAGCATTTATGCTTTTCAAACCAGACAGCAGACAGGCTGGACAGCAAGCCAGATGCTTACCTGTGGTCATCACTACTCCAGAAAGCACTTTCCTTCGTGCGTGGGGGGAGGAAAAGTTGTCTGTCAGGTCGCTGAACTTACCCAGGACCAGGCGTGAGACAGCATCTGCCAGTACCTGGGTGAAGAGCAGAGACCAAGTTTAGGGCCAGGGGATCCCTGTGGTGGAACCACTCTTTCTCACTGTTAGTACACTGCTGTCTACTGCAAAGAAGAATCTTACGGTCTCATGTCTTCTCTAGAAAACCCACAGGCACACCCAGCAAACAAGGGTGTGTGTGAATGGGGCGGGAATGGGGGCAGGGAGAAAAGTCATCAGTGTAAAAGTTTTACCTAGCATGGATCCTGTGTGCTATACTACTCACGGCCTGGCAACATGGGTGCACTAGTGCAACTGTGTCAAGACTGTTATTGTTACTTTACAGTTGAACTGGAGGCCCACTCTACACAAGGAGATTCATGCCTGGCACTGCAAACCTGTCCCAAAGCCCATGGCTGGGGAGCTCACGGCCTTAGAGATGTTGTGCTAAGTGGACATGCTGTCAAACTGCCTTGTAAATATTTATGCTTATACTCAAAGACCAGTGCTGCTCTTAGTCTTTGAGAAACATGTCTTTGTGCAGCCTGCAGCAGTGAGTGTAGAGACTGGTAACAGGTAAAAGTGGTGGGAACCAGTAACTGTTGAATGCTTAGCCCTGAACAGAATGTCTCTATTATCTCCTGTAAGGCTAAGAGAACATTGTGGAAAAAAAGTAGGAGGTGGAGGATGTGAAAAGCGCTGAGAAATACCATCTTCTATAACCACTCCCTGCCTTTGGAAAGAGCATTAGTGGTTACCCACGCAATGCCTGAGAAAGGCTGGGTTCTGTCAACATTCTATTATGGATGGATGGGTGTATTAGCTTCTTTTCTTGTTGCTGTGGTAAAATACCCTAGCAAATGCAATTTAGGGGAGAAAGGGCTTATTTGGCTCACAGGTTACAGTCCATCATGGCAGGGAAGTCATAACAGCAGGAGCTTGAGAGAACCTTATATCCACAGTCAAGAGCAGAGGGCAATGAACTGATCCATAATTCTAGTGCTCAGTTTGCTTTTTCTATTCTTAGACAATCTAGGTATCCCTGCTGGGGGAAGATGCTACCCACATCGGGTGGGTCTTCTCCCCCCATTAATTAATATAACCAAGATACTCCCTACCTCCTATCAGGCCATCCTAATATAGATAATCCTTCATGAAGACTGCCTTCCCAGGTGGTTCTAGATTATAATCATAATATTGAGGGAGGGAGTGGCTCTGAGGCTCCAGCTATCCCTAAAGACCTATAGGAAGTTAATGGTGGCTGGAGGAGAGGAAATCATTTTCTTCGGTGGTGTAGCTACTGGTAAATTGCTCTTGCTCAAGTAAATAACTCCTTACCCATACTCGTGCAAGCAATCCTAATTAGACACAGTGGGTCACACACAAAAAGAAAATGACATGAAAATAGGAAGAGGGTGTGGTGGTTTGAAAGAAAATGGCCCCAAAGGGAGTTGGTCTTGCTGGAGGAAGTATGTCACTATGAGGTTGTGTTTTGAGTTCTCCTTTGCTCAAGCTGCACTCAGTGAGACAGACTACTTTCTCTTGCCTGCATATCAAGAGGTACCCAGCATCATGTCTGTCTGCACATCACCATGCTCCCACCATGAATTGTAAGCTACCACTTCAATTAAACGTTTTCCTTTATAAGAACTGCTGTGGTCATGGTGTCTTCAAAGCAATAGAAACCCTAATGAAGGTAGCTTGTTGGGAAGGAGTTCAGTGGGGGTAGGGAAGGATAAGAGAGGATACTGGGAGGGAGGAAATGATCAGAGAAATAGATATGACATTGTGAAAGAATGAATTTTTCAAATGTACATTTTTGTGATGTGGGATTCCCATCTGTATGCTGTGAATATCATTAGTTAATAAAGGAACTGCATTGGGCCTATAGCAAGCTATAAGTGAACAGAGCTAGGCAGGAAAACTAAGCAGAATGTTGCGAGAAAGGAGGCAGAGTCAGAGAGAAGCCATGGAGCCACAGCCAGAGACAGATGTGCTAAAACTTTGCTGGTAGGCCACAGCCTCGTGGTGATATACAGATTAATGGAGATGGGTTAAATTAAGATGTAAGAGTTAGCCAATAAGAAGTTAGAGCTAATGGGACAAGCAGTGATTTAAATAATATAGTTTCTGTGTGATTATTTCAGGGCTAAGCGGCCAGGAACTAACTAGCGGCCTCCTCCAACATTTTTGAAGTTTTAATTTCATATAAGGGCAGGCACAGCTCCAAGTGACTTTTCTGCAGAAGTGCAAGCCCCTGACACTATGGAAAGTATACTGTGAGACATGAGCAACTGAAGAACACAAGTATCTCTGACTCTCTGAAAAGGCCTTATGGACCTTACCCTTTGTGGCTGGGGCTGTACTCAACAAAAGTGTAAAGATTCTAAATGTAGCTGGGCATAGCGGCCTACTCCTTTAATCCAGTACTTGGGAGGCAAAGGCAAGTTGATCTCTTGCAAGTTCAGGACAGCTTGGTCTCTATAGTGAGTTCCAGGACAGCCAGAGCTATACAGGGAGACCCTGCCTCAAAAAACAAACAAACAAAACAAAAACAACAAAACAGAAAAAAACAAAGAAAAGATCCTATACCCCAACTACTCACCTTCAATAACACACACATGAGTGAGGACCTGCTTTACAGTTGATTCTTGACAACACCACACTGGCAAACCTGCTATAGCAGAGTGCCACAGTTGTGGTATGGCCAACACTTTTTGACTTTATATCCCCACCCCAGCCTGGAATATCAGAAAGGCAGATAGCCCTCAGGCTGGGGATGCTTGGTCCAAGCCCTTTAAGAGATATTTTAGGGAAAAAGCAAGAATTTACATCTATGCTGGAATGCAGGTCCTAAGTCTCCCCACCCTCGACCCCTGCATATAACCACTGAGATTGGTCCTGGAAGTCCATTCTGAAAAGACTTTACTGTCTTCATCCTCTGTGGTTCATAAATTTCTGAGCTACCCTGGGGCTTTAAAAAGGGGCAATGCTGGTTGTGCCACTGAGCAAAGATGTGACAATACAGCTCTGTTGTTCCCAGACTCTAAGTGGCTCCAAATAAGAGGTCTAGAAATTAGTTTGACATCTGAGGACCCAGAAGGAAGCAGCATTAAGAGGCAAGGAGGGGACCAGCCTACCTTAACATGACTAGATCCTGAAAAATGCCATTTTCCTCACCAGGTCAGGAGCTCAGTCCTTTCCATACAAAGCCACCGAGGCAGCCATTCAAGAAGACAAGGCTAGCAGGGTGTGGTGGGGTACTCCCAGAGACAGGCAGATCTTTGTAAGTTTGAGGTCAGCCTGCTCTACATAGAGAGTTCAAGACCACCAGGGTAACATAGAGAGACCTGTCTCAAAACAAACAAACAAACAAACGACAACAACAAAAAGCAGGGTGGAGTCCACCTGTCCTCAGACCATCTATGTGCTATCCCTCTGTGGGATCCATGGCATCTGAAAGAGTTTCAGTGTTTTGGCTGCCACTGTCAACATTAAAGGAAGACAAGCCACATCAAATGGAATGTTAAACTCAGGCCAACAGATTTTAATAAATTTAATAAATTTCCAAGTCTGGAAATAAAAGTCACTTGGGATCTAGTACCATTAGTTTGTAAAATAACCAATAAACTACTTGGTTATTTTATTCTTGGAGGGATGTTAATAAGGGACCAATTGGGAAATAAGTACACGTCACAGAAAGTCAGTAAAACACCAAATTTGTTCCTCTAGACTAAGCTGTACTTGGTTGCTTTAGGCAAAGCAGAACAAGTCTTTTTAAAAAACCAATATTTGGGTTTAAACCCCAGAACTTGGGAGACAGATGCAGATGGATCTTGGTGAGTTCAAGGCTAGCCTGATCTACATAGCAAGTTCCAGACCAGACAGGGCTATATAATGAGACCCTTCCTTTAAAAAAACAAAACAAAACAAAACAAAACAAAAACAAAAACCAGCAAGAACTAGGGTCACCTCAACTCTAGCTGTATCACAGACCAGAGAGAAAGGGCCACACCTGACTCCCAGGAGAATGCAAACCTTCCTATTCACCACATTTGCTAACTTGTTAATTCACTAATTCTGTTCAATTGCTTCCACACTAAAGAGCACTTTGGCGAAAAAAAAAAAAAAGAATTAAGATAGAACACTGAAAAACAGATCAGTGAAATTTGGGATTCCAAGAACCCAGACACAGCCAATGATCTAGGATTTGGTGAGGACTGAAGGTCCCTTTCCCTTCTTCCTCCTTCAGAGACTCACCCTGAGCTACTCCAACATTTCCTTTCCTCATGGTGAGTTTTCTGTGAGGGGCACAAACTTGAGTAGCTGTCCATGTCCAACTGGAGCAGGGAGAAGCCCACACAGATGCCACAGAAGAAATTTGGCACATAGAAAGTCCTAGCAACTGGCACTTTCTAGAGTGTTTATGAAAGGGCTCCTTGCCACACCCTCTGTCCTGCCAATATGTTCCCTACTACTCTGGGGCTAGTGTCCCATCACCCTGACCTCAATAGGGGCCTTCAGCTGCAGACTGGCCAGCAGCCCTTATTCTGGGCACAATTTCTCTGTGAAATGTCTCAAGGGATGCCCTACTGAACAAAGGACAAAATTCCAGAGTCTGGGCTCCCGGCCCCATTCCCAATAAAGGATTGCTAAGGGGTGAGGGTCCCTTTTGGGCAGAATTAAATGAAAAGGCAATTGTGGCTGTCCTGGTGCGATTCCTGAGGTATCCCTGCTCTGCACTGTCATGACCCTAGTGAGCATAAATCAGAGGAGATTAAATCAGATTCTCAGTAACCAAATGACTACGTGAACTGAGGCAAAGTCACTCCATAGTCAGACTTACCAACAACTGTTCCTGCTAAGTGCTTAGTAACATTGGAGTCAAAGTAATAGTGAAGACTAAAGGCTGCTTAAAACGTCAAGGGAAAGGGCCACTCATTTGCAAGCACTCATTTTTCCTCACCTGTGGCAAATGCAACTGAAGACCCTCGCTGAGAACAGGCTGGCGAGATGGTGTTTGGTCCAAGTGCAAATTGAAGACAGTAGCCAAGGCAGACTGTGCAGCCCGGGCCTTGGCAAGCTTCTTGTTTCTCCCTGAGCCCTCAAAGAACTGGCCATCTACCACCACGGACATGACAAAGCTCTTGGCATGGCTCTCCCCGCTCTCTGAGAGGAAGTCATACTTCAGCCCTGGACGCAGCTCATTCAAGATCATCACAGGATTCTTCCCACTTGGGGGTGGAAATGGTGGTGGGATGGGCAGAGGAGGCTGGGTGAGGCTGGCAGGCACTGGGGAGGCTGACAGGCTAGCATCTCCACTTGAGCTGAAGGAGTCATCCCCATTGGAGCCTACATAGAAGGGTGGCTCTGACTTGTCTGGAGTCTCGAAGCCATTAAAGAGTGTGTCAGGGAAGTCGGCCTGGTCAGATGTGAAGTCTGTATTCACAGAGAGGGTCCTTCCCATGGCCAGGTGGGCCTCAGAGGCATTGGGAAACTGGACAAAAGACCTCAGGGCCTTCTCAGCGGCATGGAGTTTTGCCTTTTTCTTTGTAGGGCCAGAGCCCTCAAAGACCTGCCCGTTCACCTCCACAGACATGACAAACAGAGGCGCATGCACGGGTCCTGTCTGGGATAGCAGCATGTACTGTAAGCCAGGTTTGATCTCGTTCAGCTGCATCAGGGCATTCTTGGGCAGAACCGGCCCTGGTGTTTTCCTTCGCTTCTTCAGGCGGTATTTGGAGTGGCCATTGCTGCCCTCCTCTAGGGGCCGCTTCCTGCTGGTGCTACCACCACCCCCGTTGGAGAGCGGAATAGCCTCGCCAGGCCCAGGTGTGCTGCTGTCCTTGGGGGGCATGTTGTCCAGATTGCGGTTTTCCTTAACATCAGTGCTGCTGGAACCTGTGGTGCCCAGAAAGAGTAACTTACAACGCCTTCGTTGCAGGATCTTGTAAATGCAAAATTTATAGATTCCTTTATCTCTTTGTAGCTGGGTAAGTGATGTGTGTGTGTCTATTTCCTTCCTTAGTGCAACTGTGAAGACCTACACACTGACCAAAGACATAGCTGTTTGGGGCTGAAATGCACTTTGAGGTTTTGGGTTTTTTGTTTGTTTGTTTTTTAAAACTAACACCTATTCTCTCTTCTAGCTAGTTTATCCATTTCTTCTGCATTAGAAGATAAAATGTTTAAATTATTTTCTCTACCAAAGACATCTTAAATCTTTCTAACTTACCAAGTTGTTAGCTGTTAAGTTAATCCACAAGGACGCACACTAAGGCTAATGAAGTGGCCTCTGAATCCATCAGTCACCAGCGGCATTTATCTCAGCATTGTCTTCCTTTGCAAGAATACTGGCCTTAACTGACAGCGATGTTTAAATCGCAGCACTCCTCAGCAGAGGAGGTGCCACTTAGAAATGTGTCTTCACAACTTATTTGGCTCTTGAGGCTCCAAATACCTAACAAATATCTGATTATTCGGTTTAGTTTATGAATCAATCGTAGAAAACTGCTTTTATCCCTACAATATAATAAAAGTATTATGACTTTATAGATTTATTTTTGAAAAATAATGTATACATTTAAGTTTTTTTTTCATTATATATCAGTGCTATTTGCTCCAGAATCTTTAATCAATTTTATCTAGGAAACCATATAAGAATGAGATATAGAACTGGAGCAGCAGGCAAGCTGTGATCCTAATTTTACAACATGCCACAACCCTGCCTTCCTAAAGGCAGTTGGTAGGTTTCCAGAATAACTTGGTGATCTTACGTTTCAAGTGTACTTTACGTGGCAAAATAAAAGGTTATTTTGATATTTAAATGGGAAATAAATGTCAGGCATGATCGTGCATACCTGTTATTCTACAGCTTAGAGGGGTGTTGAAAGTCAGAGGAAAAACTGGCTGCACACAGCCATGACCTTGTCTCATCCTCCCACCAAGCAAAAAAAGAAACTATTTTTTCAAAGTGGGGAGTGTTCAGTCCTCCCTTTAAGTTTATTAAGCTTTCTTTAAAAAGTAACAATAATTTCTCTTTTAGCACTTGGTTTTGCGATCTTGTGCAGTGTGCCAGTGCAATAGGGCTGTGGAGTGTTTACTGAGATCTCCAACCACTAGCTCCAAAAATCCAAAGTAAATCTTAATGGATGAACATATTCCTAAATATGGCGGCTCCAGGGTCTGTTTCCACTATGCAATACACCAACAGATTTTCTTTATGTCAAACAATCTGAAAACACTGAAAATGTTCCTTAGTGAGCCTGTGGGCAGGGTTAATGTGAGGAACGTCCTGGCTGTTGCTGTCTCTGGAGTTAAGGATCACAGATGCCCCAGGCCATCATCATTCAGCTGAGACAGCAAAGATGACCAAGATAAACTCAGTCCATGGAAAATCTCATGTGTGAGGTGGGAGAAGGGGTCTCTCAATAGACACCTCTTCCCCAGAATACTCCTGACACACACACCACTTCTCCCAGCTGACAAAGCTAATGGAATGGGCACTAAATTTTCATTTATAACATCCTCCAGCAAAAGACCGGTAGGTTACTCCTTTCGGTACTCAGGGAACAAAAGGTGAAAAGGCAGAGCAGAGACGGACAGAGATTAATAAACGGGGAGAACATCACATACTACATTCTGCTCACAGCTCCAGTTCATCAGTAAACAGTACGGCCAGCATAGAAACAAACATCAAGGCACTCCGGCAAGCATTTAGCCAAACATTAATGGTGACAAACAGCCAAATGCCCTCAGAACTAAGGTAACAGTATAGATTATGAGAAAAAAAAATACACTTTCTGTGACAGCTGAAATCATTCTCAGCTCTTACTCACTTCAGAAGAAAAGGTACCCATCACATGTTATCAAAAAATGTTCCTGAACAAACAAAAATAAAATACTCCAATTAGAGATAGAGCCCACTCTCTGCTGAAGCAGGCACTCTCTCTGCATACCACATTGTTGCATTTAGAATTTGAAGGGAATCAGTAGAACTTTAACTGCTTTTAAAACCACAAGAGATATATGACTGACATTTCAAGTTTGCACTAGACCCGAGAGTTTATTTTTACAGGAATATTATTTGGGAGGACCCTTCCTTAGTTAAATTACCCAAGGCTCAACGGCGATGGTCGTAGCTGGAGACACAACCCACAGTCCCCAGCCAGCAGGTAGCTCTGGGGACACCTTCACATATTCCCCAGGGGAGGGTTACTGGACTGGCACAGCACTGGCAATACTGTCTGAAATGTAGTTTTAGACCTGGCAACACTGAGAGTGATGGGTGGATCTGCCAGCAAAACCACAGCTTAAAACATCTCAAGAGGCAACCTGAGGAGAAACAACCAGTGAGCTGTAAGCAGTGCCCACGTCAGCTGAGGCAAAAGCATGCCAGCTACACTATTCGAAATGGCACTGGGCAGCTGCTTCATGCCAGCCAGTGGTGATTCTCAGGGTAGAGGGTGTCTGCTGCACAGCCCACCCCAGACCCAGCACAGCAGTACAGACTCGCCTGTCTCACGCAGTGCTGTGAGACTCTGGGTGTCTAAGAATTGCATAGCAAGAGTCCCTGCCACTGGGCTGAGTCACAGAGAGCGTGCTGAGCCTGGTTCTCACCAGTGTACCACCCCTAGGAAAAGCTGCGTGTTCTTCCTTCAGACAGACAGAGCACCTTAGTTGGAAAAGTGCCTTCTTCAAAGCAACTTCCCCTTTAGACCTGCTCCTCTCTGGGACTGAGGGTGGGCAGAAGTGACTGGCGACTCACAGAGAACAACGCCAAGGGAGGAAACGTCGGTGTGCCTGAGGCCCCATCCCTGCAGCCCTGTGGAAGATGGTGTGGAAAGCAGAAAAGAGCCCCAGTGAGGGTTTGGTTCACATTAGCACCAATCGCATTCCAGTCTTCAGAGACTAAGATCATGTGGACACCCTTCCCTCCAATGCAGGAGCAGAGACTGTGTCTGAAGGGAGCTTTTTGAACTGTTATCCAGTGACCAGGAATCTGAGTCAATCAAAAAGGTTTCCTTGAGTTTATACTGGTGAAAGTTCAGAGCTTTATTTTAAAAACCACAACTTCACATGAAGCCACACAGAATTATGAGACAGGCACCTAGAGGCATATTTCGGGAATAAAAATGATGGTCCCATGGTGATAATGAGGAATGAAAACACTATATAGGTGGCTGTAAGAAAAATGTCCACAGTAAATATTGATGCCTGTGATATAAAAACCCACCACTGCCAACAGCCCACATCTTGGGAACCACCAAACTAGTCTTATTGATTAAACTGACAAATGCACTAATATTTTAATGGGACATGAACTACTTGGGTACTATTTAATAGGCCTAGATCTTACTCATATTCTCTTCATCTTCTATATCCATGGTAAAATGCTTTTGAGGGTTTCTTGACTGGCGGAGACCACTTCTGTCTGAAAGACAGAAAGAAAAAATGTTTAGTATGTGATCCTGGCAAAATGAGGTATGGCCTCTGTGTGTACTGATCACCACATCCCTGCAATTAAAAACAAAACATAGATCATAAGAAGTACTGGGCTTTTCCTTCAGGAAGAAATACATTCTCAGTCTCTTTCATCTCCTCTCTTCATGCTCCAGGACACCTGACTTAGCTGCCATATATGGAAGGACAGTGGAGGTAAGAAAGGGGTTGCCACAGAGGAACCTTATGCTCTACTCCAGGGAGTAATAGGCCACTAAGGATTCTAGACCAGGGGCAAGGGGTAAGTCTCCCCCATAAGGGCCTGCTGTCAACAGCTATGTCATAGCTGATCGCAGACTCACAACAAGCTCCAGATATTCGTCACCTCTGCCCTAGTAGGTCTATGAATGGTGATAGTGATGTCACATACAAGACACCTCAAGTAGTTTACCCACACTTCCATTCACCCCAACAGCATGTCACAGGAGAGCAAAATGTATATAGTAACTTAAATCTAATGCAATTTAGTCAAACACAATTCCTTTGCCACACACAATTATTTCATTAGCAGGAGAAACCAAGAAAGGATCTAAAGAAAAATTACAGCTGCCAAATCACTGACCAATTCAAGGTTTTCATCTTCCCAAATATTTCTGATAAATTACAATTAAGAGAAAAAGGATTTGCAATTTTTGAAACCAATATTTCTTTGTAAACAGAGTTTGTTTTATTAATATCAATAAAGTAAATTCCTTGCTTTTAGGGAAATGGTAATTAAATATGCTAGGTAGTACGTATACCTCACATAGCACTGCATGATGGAGTTTCTACACAGAATCCTTCAGTCAAGGTTTTCAAGGGGTTCAAGATGGCTCAAGGGTTACAAGCACTGGATGATCTTCAGAGGGCCCAGGTTTGATTCCCTGCACCCACATGGAAGCTCACAACTGACTGAAACTCCAGTCCCAGGAGATATGATACCAGTACTCGGTGGTCTCCACAGGCACTACACGCACATGGTGCGCGGACATACATACATGCAGGCAAAACACCCACACATATAAAATAAAAATAAAATAAATCTTAAAAAGAAAGCTTTTTAGGGTGCTATAAAAGCATTATCACTTTATATTAATTCATTGTTTTAAGATATAGTTCGAGTATCTATTATGTTTAAAGCAATGCTGGGTACCATAGGAAATGAAAATCAATCAGATAGATTTTGCAATTGAGGAATCCAAACATTAGCACTGTACAGACAGCTGGTTATGTTAAGGAACTTTTGCTAATAGTTATGGGTGTGGAAACAGTAGTTATCTGTTAGAGGCGAGGCACGTACTGAAGCATTTACAGATGAAATGATGATGTCTAGGACTTATTTCAAAATAGTTTGGTGCAGTTTGGAAAGAGAGAGAGAAATAGTACTGGGCTGGTGACTCTGCAGGGGATGCACATGAAGGGGGCAAGCATGTAGGGGACGGGCATGCAGGGTATGGGCATGCAGGACCACTCTGCAATGGTGTATATTTTATATGATTCTGCATTGTATGACTCAGTGTCCTCACTATGAAAAATTTTATTTTTGAGTGTGTGTGTGGAATTCAGAGAGTAACTTTGTAAAGTTGGTTCTCTCCTTACACCTTTATGTGGATTCCAGAAATGAACTGAGGTCATCAGGCTTGTACAGCAAGCATTTTACCTACTGAGCCATCTCACCAGCCCAAATCACAGTGGAAAGTGTGAGGAGAAAGTGGGGGTTTGGTGATGTATCAAGTGTGGGAACACTGCAGCAGGGCAGGCACCTTTAGGAAGGAAGGGGTAAGCTCAGGAAACAGGGATGTAGTTGTTCATTCAGACAAGTTTTGGCCAGAGGTTAGACCGTAATACTGCAGAGACAGAAAATAAGTGGAGGTAAGTTAAACAGGACAGAGAACAGACTCCTCTGAGAAACCCAGACTATGTGGTAAAAAGGAAACTTAACAGAAAGTTCTTGTTCGCTCAGAGGAGGCATAAGACAGGCAGAGGGCACAGAGGCTTCTTTCTGCAAAGATGAGTAACAGATCAATGACTGTTCAAAGTATTCTGTACCAAGAATAAATAACTGTGGACTGCTTCATCATGGGTGGGACACCTACATCACTCCCTCCCTCCCTCCCTCCCTCCCTCCACACACACACACACACACACACACGAATATATGCACATATACGTGCTCATGCACAAGTGTGCATGTGCATGCACACAAGGCTCAGGGAACATCACTGAAAGGGGGTAAGAGTTGGAGTCAGGTATGGAATGGAGTGGAAAGCTGGCGTCGGCCATGATGTGGTTGTTATACTCTTGAACTCACAGCAGTTGTGATTACCTGCACAAGACAGGACAGGGAGGGGCTCATGAGCACCCCCCCCCCAGAAGGACTTACAGGCAGTTAATAACTAGTGGTGGAGAGAGAGACATTTTCCTTAGTGGTATAGCCACTGGTAAGGGATTCATGTCCTGTAAACAAACTCATCTATGGTCCTGGAAACAATCCAAATGAAACTCTTTGAGTCACACACACCAAAAAAAAAAAAAAAAAAAAAAAAAAAAAAAAAAAAAAAGTAGTAGAAACAGAGCTAGTTAGGAAGAGGATGGGCATCAGTGAGACTGGGAGGGGACAAGAAAGGATAATTGAAATATGCTCAAAATTCAGTGTGTAGAAAATGGAGAAAATGTATTTTATCTTTTCTTCTTGTTCTGTGATATATAGCTGAAAACCGCAGATTTTAGAATAAAAGAAATAAGACAACCAGATCAGGGTAGTCATGCTGTGTCCTAGAAGCCAAGGTGGTACCCAGAAGCTCTAAAATTTCCTTAACCTGACTTGGAGAGGAAGAAATTGGAAATTGCCAAAACCAAAGGACACAGATCAAAACAAAGCGAACAAAGCCAACCAATCAAACAAGAAAACAAACCCTGACAAAAGCAACTGTTCCTGGTGAGAGGGAAAACTCACCAACAACACTATCTACTATAGCAAAGTTCACAAAGGAGCCCAGCCTGACTCCATTCCTGAAGGGCTCTAAATAGAAGCCTGAAGTTCTAGGCAGGGGTAGAATGAGACAAACCCAAGAGGGGAGTCACAAGGGTCACTCCCACTAGGCTGAGACAACTCTGTTAGCCACCTGGCAGGAAAAGGCCACCTATTGCTACCACTGGAACCCCTCCATGGCATGTGCATCAGCTCCTGCCTCCAAGTTCCTGCCCTGTTTCAGGTCCTGCCCTCTCTGCTTTTGACAATGAACTGTTACATGGAACTGGGAGTGAAGTAAATCCTTTCCTCCCATGTTGCTTTAGGTCGTGGTGTTTTATCACAATAGTAACCCTATTGTTACTAAGAGACTTTCTTAGGTGGGAAGCAGCAGTGAGTCCCAGCAGAGTTCTGGACTTGCCCCCTCCACCCTACCACTTGCAGCAAGGCACTGTTCCCCTTCCACTTACAGAGTGAAGAAGAGTAGGCTTAAGTGAACTGGAAGACCCTGAGTCTCATGACATCACATGAACAGACTGCAATTAAAACAAACAAAACAAAACGCCTATCACCCAGAGAATCAGGAGGGGGGGCTGGAGAGATAGCTCAGTGGCTAAGAGCACTGGCTGCTCTTCCAGAGGATCTAGGTTCAGTTCCCAGCACCTACACAGCAACTCACAACTGTCTAACTCCAATTCCAGGGAATCTGGCAGGTCAAACACCAGTGCACTTTAAAAAGAAAAGAAAAAAAAAAAAGAATTGAAGTCAGAGAATCCGTAGGGCACCAACAGTGAGAACAGTCCACAGATGCCAACGTAGAGATGACAGACAGGTGGAGTGGTCAGGAAAAGAAATTAACACAGACTTCACCCCTAGGAAAAAAGGAAAAGGAGGAAGGCATTGCAATTTCAGCCCTCTGCGTAGAGGCACAGCCAGATAGCTAGGTCAGAGTCAGCAAGGGACAGACAGCAGAGCACAGGACAGAGCAGAGCTCAGAACAGATCCTCACAGATGAGCCTAGCAGCCTGGACAAAGGTGCAAGAGTGGCCAGTGGACGAAGGACAGCCTTCAACACTGAGGGGAGCCAGGAGAGGCGGAGGCTTTAGCACAACCTTGGCACAGCCCCATACTGCATACAAACATGATCTCAAAATGGGTCAGGGACTTAAATACAAAAGAGAACCATGAGGCTTTCAGGAAAACCTTAAGAGAAATTGCTTGGAATCCAGGGCCTGGCAGATATGTCAGACCTGACAGTGTAAGTGCAAGCCAGGAAAGGGAAAATTGATAAACCGGACTTTAGAAATAACCCTGCTCTTATAGGTCATGCTTAAGTACACATTAGGAGGAACCAACTGAAAACCACATACCCAGCAAGGAGAGTAGACAAGAAGATCAACAGTAAAAACAAATACCCAATAAGAAAACTGGAAAAAGTCGTCAGAAAGAAACCATTTGCCACCAAGGACACACGGGTGGGAATCAAGCAAAGAAAAACATGTCCACCGTGCCTGGCCATGAGGAAAATGTAGCTTAAGAGAACTAAACACTGCTACACAATGAAGAGAACATCTCACACGAACACCTCAACTCAGGTGCCAAGAGGACTAGAGCAACTACACCTGTGCCTGCTGGCAGGCGCAGGGATGGAAAAGGCACAAGATGGAAAGAAATATAAAGGAGCCAGGAGAGCAATAACTAAACATGAAGCTGCCACACGACCCAGCAATGCACTGTGGGGCCTTTATCCCAGAGAAACAAAGGCCTTCATCCTCATAAGCACTGGTTCTCATACTGCACAGGGATCTACATTATCTCACAGGAGAGTTTAACTCAAAGATCTGCAAAAGGCACACAATTAGTCTAATTTCACTTTTTATATAATTAACCAATAGACAGTGTGGGTGGGAGTTGGCTTTACTTAAATGTCTGCTGCAGTGCTGATGCTAAGGCACAGGAGAGCACAGCCTGGTGAGGACCACCTGGCTTGCCCAGTCTGCCTGATTGTCCTGCTCTCACTGAAATTCTGTAAAGGACATGGAAATGTCTCACAGTAGAAAATAATTGTGCTATGCTTGGTGGCTGGTGGGGGACCTGTGTGGTAAGAACAAGAGCTAGAAATCCCTGCAGAGCAGAAGCCAGCACCTACAAATGCCAACCCTCACACCAAAGGTTATAAAACAAAGCAGAGTGAGACGCCAAGAGCTTTACAGCATTTCAAGTGACTGTTTCTCAAAGCCTGAAAAGAAGCTCTTGTGGCCTGAACTATGAACAAGAATTAAAACCACATCAAAAATCCTAAAGGAAGAAAATTCCAGGGATGGGCTTTATTTGATAGCAACATTCAAAATAACTACTTCATGCTTCAAGATGCCTCCAAGGGCAGGAAGAGTAAGCTAAAGCTGTGAGGCAGCAAGTGCGAAGACTTCTGACTGCACATCAGAAGAGCAGAGACCTGAATTTAACCATTCTGACTGTGCTTCTTTAGCACCACTAGTCAAAGTGATTCTAATAGCAGTGTAGAAAAAGAGAAGTTTAGAATAACCATGCAACTCAAAACTAAAGCAGCAACCTGTGGGGAGCATTCTAGGCTGGACACAAGAGCTCCCACACCTGAAGGGCCTCAGCTCAGAGACCGAGTGATGGAATGCAAAGATGCTGCTTTAGCCAGGGACGTCCACATAAACTTTCTCTTGACACAAGGGCCATTCATCTGTCCTTTCTCATTTACCAAACAATACTGTGATTAAATTGGCAATATTTTATTTTTAAATTAGGTGGGAATAAGTGATTCTTGTTATGTATCTTTTTAGACTCTTCTGTTGCAAAACAAAAGAGCAAAGGCTTACATTAACATCAATCTTCCAGGCAGCCCTCATCTCCCCAAGGTGGTGAGGCTGCAGACCTTCCTACTCTCTCCCTTTAATAGAGATATTCTAGACTACAAGAGAAAGAGCATGACTACATGACTTGCTTATATCAAAAATGAACCAGAACCTGAATCTTTTCTACTGAGCTAGTGAAAATGTTATTTCTAAGTATACTAAAAAAAAATTTACAGATAAAGATAACTGGCAAACAGTAGGGCTAGGGAACACTTCTGTTGGTAAAGATAACACTCTGCTGGACAAACGTCAGGTCCCAAGTTTGGTTCCCCAGCACTCACATAAAAAGTTGGGTGCAAGGCCGGGCAGTGGTGGCTCACACCTTTAATCACAGCACTAGAGAGGCAGAGGCAGGTGGATCTCTGTGATTCTGAAGCCAGCCTGGTCTACAAGAGATAATTCTAGGACTGGCTCCAAAAGCTACAGAGAAACCCTGTCTCGAAAAAAGCTGGGTGCAGCAGACAGTGTCCTGGCTTCAGTGCTGAAAGAATGGAGCTCGCTGCCAAGCTAGCCTAGCCAAATTGGTGAGTTTCAGGTTCAGTGAGTGACCTTACAAACAAATACAGTAGAGAGTAATAGAAGAGGAAGACACTCACCATGGATCTTGCCTCTGCATGTGCCACATAAAAAAGGTAAGTGGAAAACATAAATAAGCTCACTAATAATTATTATGGATTTAATCAATTTCCATTTTCCCTCAAAAAATATAGATTTTTTTTTTTGAGACAGGGCTTCTCTGTAGCTTTGGAGCCTGTCCTGTAACTAGTTCTTGTAGACCAGGCTGGCCTCGAACTCAGAAATCTGCCTACCTCTGCCTCTCGAGTGCTGGGATCAAAGGCCTGTGTCACCACTGCCTGGTAAGAAAACACATATTTTAAGAGTACTTTTACATGTTCTTTATGACTATTATTGATTTTTAATTTTTTTTATTTATTATGTATACAATATTCTGCCTGTGTATATGTCTGCAGGCCAGAAGAGGACACCAGACCTCATTACAGATGGTTGTGAGCCACCATGTGGTTGCTGGGAATTGAACTCAAGATCTTTGGAAGAGCAGACAATGCTCTTAACTGCTGAACCATCTCTCTAGCCCCAACTATTGTTGGTTTTATATATATATACACACATATATACACACACACATATATATATTAAAGATTTATTTATTAATTCTGTATACAGTGTTCTGTCTGCACATATCCCTACAGGCCAGAAGAGGGCAGCAGATTTTTATTACAAATGGTTGTGAGTCACCATGTAGTTGCTGTAACTGAACTCAGAACCTCTGGAAGAGCAGCCAGTGGTCTTAACCTCTGAGCCATCTCTCCAGTCCCAGTTTTATTTTAAATATCTACAAACCAAATATTTAAAATAAGAGTTTTGTTATTTGTGTTGAGTCATTACATAGGCTCAATACTAGGATAAGTTTATAGCCACTGAACAAAACAAAACACCTAATCAAGAGTTGATTATTTAAAATGGTTCCTGAAATACAAATGTCTCATACCACCTAAAAGAAACAAACTGAAATTCACTAAGCTAATCAAGTGTGTCAGAAAATACAAAGCACACCATGACTGGTATTTTGCTTTGGATATCACCTAGCAAAATAACACCACTAAGGTTTCCAAAAATATTCAATTGACACTGTTTTCAAGGAAGTATTTTTCTTTCTAGAAAACCACCCATGTATCCTGGTGCTTGTTTAACTCCTGCAGAGTCTGTACATATTAAGGGGGAGGAGGCAGGTTGTGTAAGCAAAGAAGGAATTGGACACAGCATTTAAGCAAGTATGTCTTTTACAGTATAATGCAAGTGGGGAAATTACAATTGGGATAGCCAGGCACAGCATTCATCATGCTAGGTAGAGGGTTAATAAGAGTAGCTCATGGAGCAGGAAAGAAAGAGCCTAAGGGCAGCAGCAGAGGGCACTACCAGAGGCATCAGCTCAGGAGGACCCAGTGCAGGTTACTGACACCTAGCGAGGATAGAGACAAACAACGAAGATAATAGAAATCATAGGAAGCAGCAACACTGCAGGGTGTGAGTCTAGTTCTCTCTATTTCACTAAAAACAAAGTATCATCCAAACTCACACAGAGACAGCAGGAGAGTCATGGGGAGGGGGGCTGTCACATGCCAATTGCATGTACAGTGCTCAGCTACTAGTGGACAAAGCCTGGCAGAGGCAAGTCCAAGAGAGAACACAGAGAAAGGAGTGTCCTGGGAAGGCCTGGGATCTCCACGGGACCTTGAATAAAGTGCTCACTTAAGTAGAAATTGCACCAACACTAACATACATACATATGCATGTTAGTGCATTACATGGAGCGCATGCTTAAGGCAGAATATCTGTAAGTCCACTCAGGGTTTTCCTTCTTATGCCATATCTTACACAACCAGTTATCTCCAAGTTGAGCTCAGATTTTTCAGGCACCTGCTTCTGCCCTCACAGTAGCCAGGGTGGTCTCTTTGTAAACTAGAAAGAAGCACAGGCTCCCAGGCCCACACTCTGCAAGCTCCACCATGGCCCACATGAGCATCTCCTCCTGGGCTCCATTAACTGTGCTCTTGTCGCAGGCTAGAGGCCCTCAGCTTGACTTAATGCATTCATCTTGCCTCACAATTGCCATGAAGCCTCTGAGCAACCCTGACCTATTTTGCTGTATCATTCCCTACTCACAATCAGTACCAGGAATGTGCTGGCATCTTACGTTTTAGCTGGATACAAACCAGGTTCATTCCAGCAAGGATGGGAGCCATTTTGATGAATACTCAATAAGCACCCTCTTTCTGCCCCAAGATGTGGGAATACACCATTCTTCCTGCTCCCCTGACCATGCTTCCACCTGCCAGTCTCTAACAAGCTACATCATCTGACATTCTGGATCTGTCCTCCTTTCTTTGCTCTTTAAGCACCTCCTGCCAATGACTTAATAGTTTTTTACAGTGGGTTTTCAGAAACACTGGCTTCCCTTAGAAGACTAGTTGTGATTTCTCCCAATCACAGATCTGCAGTGCTCTCCTCAGGATTACTGCAGGGTTTTTGCCTCCCCTCCAAACAAGCCCAGGTCAAACACCTGCTCAGAGAGACTTCAATCATCAACCCATCCAGGTGCTACTCCCATTCTAGGCATGGTGGGTCTATCACTTGTAGACTGTCTTCCTTCCACAGCCGAAGCCCACATGGGTGAAACAACCTCATCTCCTTAACTCTCTTCCAGTACCCATCCATTCCTATCAGCCCATATGACACATAGGTCAGTGAAGATGGCACGGGGAAGGGCTGAGCTCTGCCCTTCCCAGCTCTATCCACCTCCTGGCAATAGCTGTGCTAGTTAGAGAGGTACATTCTAGCCTGCACCACCACAATCATGACCCCCAATGCTTTACGTTGTCATATGACTGCCACAGTTATTTCTTCAAAGTAACCCATAGGGTGCCAGGAGGGCCAAGGAACTCCTGGGTGCTAGCTGTTTCTAATATTGGCTAGTCATTAACATGGCCACACACCATTCTTTACCAAAAGAGGAAACATGTACTTTTACCAACTATTTCTATCTTGAAATTTTTGCTGAAATGTGCCAAGTAGACAGCAATTTGTCCAGTTGCGGACTAGCCACTGTGACTGAGTAAACACACATCTAAACTGGGGCTGTATGGCTAATGCCAGCTGAGTTTACCAAGAATGTCAGGTAGCAGCAGGGTAAATGGCCCCATGCTGACGCAAGTACGAGACAACCATGGTGAGAACTAGAGCCCCAATGTCCTCTTTATTCAGCATGTCATCTGTATGCATGACTTCCCTCCCCAGGAAGTGCCACACAGGCTTGTTGTCAAGATGGAACTGTAGGTAGTGATGGTCTCAAAAGCCCAGAGTCAACATTTCCTCTGGGTGACCCAGATTCTCACACATAGCTGGCCTCATCTGCAGCAACCTGCCCTGGCAACAGCCTATAAACCCCACAAAGCTTTTGATCTCTATGTTTGCGGCACACAGCAAAGTATTTCCCAGGGTACACAAAGGTGGGTACCTAACCAGGGTGCCCCCATTCCTGATCGCATCTATGCTCACAGAACCAAGGTGCCTTAGGGGACACCTCAGCCACGTCTGCTTCCTTTGCACTGAGTCTATCCTTGGCAGTGTATGGTTGCAAAGGGAGGTCCTTTATCTGGAGGGTTTATAAGGTGAAAGGATCAACGGAAAAGGCAGCTGTTTGACACAATCAAGATTAAGCAGTATGTTCCAGGTACTTTTACTCTCCTTTGCCGAGGGACATAAATTCTCTTTACCAGATACCAATAACAGCCTGAGTTATACAGGATGGCTGTTGGTGGGGATGCTGGAGAACAGCTGGGCTGAGTCTTGCTAAGGCTTGCAGGACCTCTGACCAGGCTTGAGCAGTGACGCCCCTTCCTCATGGGGGCAGTGAAGGCCACATTGAGTGGGCCCTGTGACTGAGCGCCAGCATGGCCTGCATACAGTGAGTACTCCTGCCAATTCGAAACACATTCCAGCAAGAAGCCAGGCCAACACAGAGCCTACCTTCATGTCCTTGGTCAGTGACTGCTCTTGGGGAGTCAGGAAACTGACAGTGATAGAATCCTGGACGGGGTTAACTGTGGTCAGCAGACACTGCCTGGTAATGCCTGCCAGGTGACCTGAAGATCCCTACAGTCTGGCTGTTTATCTCAGGAAAACTAAAACAGTTCCTAAATAAATTCATTCAAGTCACAGCTCAACTTGTTTTCGGCTATCTTTCAGACACACATGTAACATGGAGCTTATATTTAAGAACATAATGACTCAAAATGGGGGTAATAAACCAGGCTTCCATCTATGAATTAACTAAGAAAGTCAAATCCAGACCATTCTCTCTAGGAAGAACATTTACTATAAACAAATGATGAAACAGAATATAAAATACTTAGTATGTAATTTTAAACTACATAATAAGTTAAAGCTATATCCAGAAAATTTTTAGCTATTTATATTGGATATATAAAATCTAGAATATTCAGCTTTATATTTAATTAGTTTTCCTTCCCATTGGGACAACTAAATGGAGCAAAGCCACTAAAAATGTTTCTAAAACTGTATTTTCAATATTAACATTTACACTGGGAATTGGAATTGCTGGGATTTATTTTGGATCCAATTTCTGTAACAGTCCAAGTGTGAATCCACCTTCCAAGTGTGATTCAGGACTTTAGCTGCTAGACCAAAATAGGATGCTGCACGGAATGCATCTTCTCTGAGAGGAGCCCTTGCCCTGGCATCAAGGTCCTCACTTCTGCCACGAAGCCATCAGCACAAAGGCAATGAGACACACTCCATATCTGCCATAGTAAGTCTAGAAAATCTGGGCTACCTACCCACAAGTGGTGCTGTTCAGAGGGAATCAGCAGCAACTTTCTACACGTGAGGCCCTCTCATAGCTGACATCACAGATTAAGTGTCTTCTACTGTCACCAGAGCCTAGTGAATGTCCTTCCTACCTGTACAAACAGCATAACAGGCACAAGTCACAGAAACCACTTCCCTAGTTCATATGGTCCATTCCAGAGCAAACCTCAGGCCTGAGAGTCAGGACCAGCACTCTTACTACTGAAATCCTGGTTCTAGGTTTGTGCTGTGAATGTCCAAATCTCTGATGCCAGTATGTAGAAGTTCCTTATGAGAACTTGTTGGACAAGTGGGTAAGTGTGCAAATGGGCCAGGGCCACTCCATCCTACATCCCAGCACTTGCCTTCATCTTCAAAGTGACCTCTCTGCACAGACTAAAGCTGAGACTAACCCATGGCACAAGCTCGGGATCACCCATGACACTGAGCAGGGAAGGTTGCTCTGAGTCTCAGGGCTATTTTCCAACAGTACAGAGTGTGTGTGTGTATGTCTCCTGAGCTAAAGCCTCACTGCCCCAACAGCCCAATCCCATTTGCATCTCAACCCTGGAAACAAGGCAGAGGAGGCTGGCCTCAGGTCAAAACATCTGACAACAGCCTTCATATATGTGCAGAACTGGGAACAGACTAAAGATGCGCTCACACTTGGGGCAATCAAAAGACTCAATGGGAGAGCAGAAGGACTGGGAACAGACATGGGATCTTACTCATACAATGCAGGGGTGGGGATGGGGAATACAGTGAAGGAACACCTCTGAATTTCAGCTCACCCCACCAGTCACCTACCTACATGGTGGCTTGGGACTTATCCCTGAATAGGCTCTAATGTAGCCCACAATCTGACCATGCCAAAGGCTCCTCTCAGGCCTTGACCAGCAGCATTTGCCTGGTCAGCACCAAGACTAAACAGCTTTCCTTCCCATGGACTTTCTGCTGTGTTGGTGGCTCCTTCTAATCTGCACATAGCTGACCAATGTTTGTCTGGGCGGGGTGCGGGGAGGCCGCCACTTAGGAAAGGCAGGAGAGAGGGAAAAATCACTGAAATTGTATTGTCACAGTTCAACATGCGGCTTGATACTGCAGTTTCAACACAAAACTAAATTTTAAAAGGCATGCATGATCCCAGTCTTAGAAAAAGCACAATTCATTACACATGCTCTGTAGACCCTTAAAGTATTTCAAAAGCTCACACTTTCCATCTTAAATAACTTTGGTGTAACTGGATGTACTATCTTAACAGCCTCCATTGTTTTAGAGGCGTTTCTATTAGTTTCAAAGACATATTATAAACCACCAAGAGCAATTGCCACCACACACAGTCATGCCGCTCAGTAACTGACAATGAGCTTATTTAGAAGCATGACCAGGAGCAAAGTCCCCATACTGTCCAGGTCTAGTTGCTATCATGCGATACTATGCTCTTTAAGATGCTAGCCTAAGGAAGGCAGCCTCACAGCAGAACTTTTCCTGCAGCAGACAGCTCTAGGGGACTTAAGGAGGGTGCCCAGAGCTAGGACCGCAATGAGGCCAAAGAATGAGGTCAGAATAAGGCTTGGATGCCCCAACGTTCTCCCAGCTAGGTGGTTTGTGCTGAGGGTCTACAGAACAACTGGCATTTCTAAACTGGGCTATTGGGTCAATGCTTCCCATAGTTTTGCTTTTGTGAGCCTGACTGGCACTATGACTTCCAACCTTTTAAAACTTAGCTGAAAATACAACGACTGGATTCGTTCAAGATGAGAGCAAGTGGGTGATTAAATGGGCTTTTTTGAGCCTCCCTTTGTTCTACACATACAGTAGCAACCACAAGGGCGCAGATACAGTGCCCACGAGGATGTAGGGACCGTGATATTCTCTAAGTTTCACCATTCTATTGAGTGTGTCAGTCTTCATTACACTGAGCAAGCTATAAAGACTGCTGGCTCTGAAATTAATTTCTTCTTCATCCTATAAAAACAATAGCTCATTTTATTTCCTGAGGAATTATCATTGCTGGCTTCAGAGACTGCCATGGTAACAGGCCATGCCCTAATCCTGTGGGGTGGTAGCTCTAGGCAATGCCTAGGAAAACAGGCAGGGGCAGTGAGTCTCATAACATGGGCAGCTGTTCCAGGTTAGAAGCATTTTTTCCTTGGGACATTTTCTAATATTTCCAATTATATGAAGACAGTAACTGTGAGCAGCATTTGTGAAATATTTTTCATCCAAAAGCCAATGGTTTGAAATTTTATAGTAATAGACAACTTTTGAATCTTGCTTTTTTTAAAAAACAAAAACAAAAACTATGGATTTCAAAGTCTTAAAACACTGAGTGGAACTAAGTACTGAAATAAACCCGGTGCTGATTGTGGAGATTTATCCTCTGCTTCTGCAGGAGGAAAATATTCCCACAGTTATGGTCTTATCCTCTCAGAATAATAAGCAAATTTAGGGCAAAAAGGCACTAATGAAGAGTGGCAGCAAAAGGCAGTCGCTATGAATCCTCTCACAGAAAAGTCTTGTAATGTTAAAGCGTCAAACTTCCGCAGCCTCACAAACATCCTTGCAAAAGCATCCTGTAGACAGAAGCTAAAAGAACCTCTGCTCATACTTACAAACATGTTTTCAGAGCTTCCTTTGTCGGCATGCCCTAATAATTCCATAAAGTATCAGCTGAAAAGAGGCACTAAAATTAACAGTGAAGCAGAGAAGCAGCTGGCACCAGCAAGGCTGAGCCATAAGGCAGTCCACCCCAGAAGACACTTTCATGTGGCATGCAAACTCCACCTATATGTCCGAGTAATTACCTTTCCTCTCAGAGCGCTTCTTGCGCCTCCTTTTATACCGACGCCCCACGATGCTGAGGAAGGTGCCCGTGGTCAAAGTCCCCAAGCCCAGCGATGCCATATGGACTGATGAGTGGCTGCCAGCCCCTGCGAGTCCCAAGCTCATTCTGCGTTCCTCGGTCGCTCAGCAATAACACGGAGAGTCGTTTCAGTGTACAAAGCTGAGATGGAGGCGACAGCCACCCCTGCCGGCAGGATATGAGTGACTGACTGCTCCTCTGTCTCGGGCTCATTCATTAAGCCTCAGAACTAGGCAGAACTGGGCTGAATGGGACCCAAATGCACAATGATTCCTTGCACATCCCCCAGAAAGTGACATGTGACAGTTAACCCTACAATTCCAGCACAAAACACTGGGTAGAAAGAAGTGTAGTGGCTGCAAACATTTCTGGGAAAAGTCTCTTACAACAAACATCAAAGTCCTGTTTCAACAAAACTTCCTAAATTATGAATAAAATAAATAAAATAATATAAATGAAATAAAATAAAAATGAATATCGATAAGGGAGTAGTTTGTAAAATAAAAGAGCAGGAGAAAAAAGAAAACTAAAAATGGGCTGCTACAAACCACAATGCAGACAGGGTGAAGATGGGAGATGAGAAAGTCATAGACATGCCAGTGAATGGTGAGGCTGGCCCAAGAGAGTCCCTGGGACAAGACGACCTTCACTCACGGTCTCTCAGGTATCCCCTCCTCTCTTCATTCATGTGTTTGGGACCAGTGCTGACCTGGTTCCTTCAAGAGTGTAGGGCATGGGCACTGATGATCAGTGCTGAAGGATTGGGGAAGACACTAACCTCTATGTTTTTCATCATGCCTAGAGGACTAACACACAGAGCCAGCCTAGCCTAGGACAATACTCTGCCCAGCAAGAAATATGTGCAAATTGTGTATACTTTCAATTATACACTTTAATTTTTTAATCCTTTAGATCAAGACTCCACATGCTTCTTCTGTAAAGGGCCAGACAGAAAGACACAGCTATATTTCTCTGCTGCACTTATTTTTATCTTAGAATGTATAGAAATAGGTTATAGCCTAGCTGCCAACACTTCTTAAGGTTACTATTATCAACAAAACATCATATCTTGATTTGCTATTCGTTCCAACATGAATGAGCTTACCACAGAATGCCCACACACATGTAGTTACAACTTCATTCAGGCGTCTCTGATATTTTGCCAACTTTCAGTCATAAAAACCCATCTTTCCACATGTTCTTTCCATTCTGAAGGCATATTTGTCGGAGAACAGAAACACTGTTTCATTAATACATTGATTTAATTTTTTAAAATCTAGGCAAGATATGTTGGTCTCACTGTACTCTTATCTCAAACCTCCACCCTGCCAGGGCAGGGATGGTGGTGCAGCAGACAATAGGTCCAGGGAGGCAGCAGCCTTCCTGGAGATGCCCTGATGCTGGCAGATGACAACGGCTCATGTACATGATGCATGGTGAAGTCTTAACTTTATACATGATTTACGCTCTCACCACAGCAGGCAGGAATGCCTCAGGAGACACCTATAAGATGGGTGTGGGGTGTCTGGAAGTATCTGCTAAGAAAGGCAAGAACCATGAGCCCTTGGGAAGGTGAGACTGAACCTGCAGTGCCCTGTGGTGGTACAATGGTGAGTTAGTGTCATGGGTGGCAAACAGGGCCTAATTTGAAAGGGCTCTTCCAGCTTAAGCAATACTTTAGAACTTGTCCTGAGAGACATACAGAATTCACATTTATATCCTACAATAGATTGGTAGGAGGGTAGGATGTGAAGAGACAGGGCTGGTTCAGTCATGGCTATAAAGCAGAGAAAAGGAATGATGGAAGGCTGGCAGAGAAGAAAGGCTGTGGGCTCTAGGTGGGCAGCAGAGGAGAGAAGCATGCTTCCAGGGGAAGATCAGACACCAGAGGACACAGAGCTCAGCTCCTGAGAGGGCGCTGTAGTAATCAGCAGAGGCAGGCAGATGCCGGCCCTGTTCCTACTCCCTGGACTGTTGGGGACCAGACCAACAGGGGTTACCAGAAAGTTGATTCTCCTAAGCCCAGCTAGGATGTCAGAGCCCTCCTTGTCACACCTTCCCTTCCTGATTAGATCCTGCAAAACCCCCCACATGGTTTAGTGTTACTTTTCATACCTACTACAACACAAATGCTATATGAATACTTGTCACACTATATTAATTAGAAATGGCAAGGAAAAGTCTATACATGCTCATCCCAGAAGCAATTTTCCCAAACATTATCAATCCATGACTGGAGGCAGATAGATGCTCCACAGATATAAAGCGGGGTTATTAGTAGGCAAGAGCAGTCAGAGCCAAGTCCAATACTTATAAGCAATTATTCAGCTTTAATGCCTTTTATACTGTGTTTACACTCCCTGGGGCTGTTGGAGACCTGGACTTGGGAACAGAGGACAATCCTCCTTTGGGTACCAATAGTACATCTAAGAAAGACTGGGTATAGGGGAAGCACCTTTAAGGCTGTCCCATGTATGGGAAACAAAGAAACCCTTTCACAGAGATTAGTGGCTAGTTTTGTAAGCAACACTGACATGTCTCCAGTGTTAGTCTAAGAGGGCTGTGTGTCAGGCCAAGCAGTCAGCATGAGTGGGCTGCCAAGAATAAGACAGTAGAGATGCCTTAGAGGCACCACAGAGGGCCAGGTGGCCTCATAGGTTTGGAACCAGCCCCAGGGTGATCTAGACCTATCCCACACCTCTAAGAACAAGCCTGTGGGAACTATGCTGCGAAGACTGCTGGTCACAGCTCAGAGGTTCCTGAGCTGGGGTTGGGGACTCCTTCTGCCTTGCTGTGTTTTTACTGTGCCTCCAGGATGCTTGGTCTTGGGAGAGATGACCTGTTTTGAAAAACATCTGGTCACACCATCTCTAATCTAGGAGGCAGGCTCTATAATTTCTTGTCACAAGTCACCGGAACAAAAATCCACTTGCCTGTGCTTGAATAGCCACTGCACATCCAAAGCCACAGTCAAGATCAGGTGTATGGTACAGCTCCCACCACAGAGTCAAAAGTAGCTACAAGGACGAGCACTGAGCCACAGAGCCACAGAGAAGATAATCACTTACAAGGAAAGTAAGTGACCCTCAGTTATTGGAATAAGGAACTGGAAAGGCTTGGCCCCACTCAATCATATGGAGTCCCTTGCTGTAGTTAACAACAGTGAGCAAAGCTGGTGCTGTGTGCACTTGTCTTCTCACAGCAGCCATCTTGATCTCATCAGACAGCAAAACCAGAGCACAGCCAATGTCCCAGGTCCATGGTTGACTTGGCCTTCTTGAGAATCAGTGTGATTTTTGATTGCAGCAGTTTAACAAAGAACATGGCATGAGTTCTCTTGGAAACTGGGGTATATGGCTAAGAAGAAGTCTGGTGGCACTGGTGTGGTTAACATGCCAATTAACATTGAGTCATTCCATAGTCTCCAGCGAAGAATACATGTCCTAACTCTGTGTATACCATTTTCTTCTTCTTCTTCTTTTGCCTTCCAATTTCTTCTATCTTTAGAATTAGTTAAGAGAAACATCAAAACAAAAGTCTGATTCATGAAAATAAAAAACTGCTGCAGAATGCAGGAATCTAGTGAGCCAGAAGTAGCTTCCCTGACAATCACACAAATTGGGTGAAATTTAAAAAACACTTCAAGGCAGGTGTGCTGATACATGCCTTTAGTCCCAGCATTCAGGAGGCAGAGGCAGGTGGATCTCTGAGTTCGAGGCCAGCATGGTCTACAGAGTAAAAGACAGGACACCCAGATCTACACACAGAAAAACCTGTCTCAAAGAAACAGAGTGGGGGGTACTGAATTATAAACCCTGAGTCGGTTATTTACATAAACCCAAAATGTGAGAAAATGTAACATTCCTCAGTATAATATTTGAAAAAATATTAAGGTGCATGTGAGTGAGTGTTTGTGTGTGTGTGTGTGTGTGTGTTTGTGTGTGTGTGCTTGGTGCCCTTGGAGGTCAGAGGGAGATATCAAATACCTTGGATCTGGATAGTTGTGAGCCACCATGTAAGTGCTGGGGACAGCCCTGGGTCCTCTGTAACCACTAAGTCATCTCTCTAGCCCCTCTTCAATATAATATTAAAATGCCTCAGAAGTATTTAATAAGAAAACCAGAAAAAATATTCCCTTATCTAACACATATTTATTGGAGCACAGGATGTTCTCGATACTCAAAAAACATCAGGAGACAAAAATGCATGGCTGCTTTCCTGAAACCTTTGTTCAAACAAGGACAAGAAGGATGCACAGGGAGCATCAGACAACGAAATGACACAGCATGCCCTGCAGGTAGTGGAGAGATGCCTAGAGTGGTCAGCATGGGGTAAGGTTTCTCCACACTGATAAGACAGTAGGAAAATGGACCTCAGGCTGGTGAGGGAGCTGGCCATGAACATCAAGCATTCATATTCTGTAGGCAGTGCCCAGGGGCAGCTAGGTACTGGCCGCCTAACTGCCAACCAGAGATGAAAGAAGGGGTCTACGGGCTCAGCATGTGGGACTTCCTAGGCAAAGTGGCAGTCACTCAATAGAGGGGACTACCATGGGACTGTTACCAAGTTTCCACCTGGTTCTGACCTTGTTTTAAGAATGCTGGAGGCTGGGAGGGAGCAGTTAGGGGTGAGGCTTAATGCAGGAACACAAGTCACGACTCAGGGACAACAGTTTAAGATGCAGGAAGCAAGCAACCCATGATGCTCAGAAGCACAGCCAACAGCTTCCTGGATACTAGTGTGGAATCCATGAAAAGTGCAAAGGAGAACACAGAGGGAGACCATAGGGCAAAGGAGCAGGATCTGGGTGTTTGCAGATCCACAGGAGCACACAGCTAGCAGGGTCTGAGTCTGGAAATCAAGAGGAAAGCCAACACTGTAGACAAGGGGTTGGAACTCTCCTACAGAGGTACACTAGATTATCAGCAGACTGGCTTAGATGACCAAGGGCTGGGCAGTGCAGGATGGGGTCGGGGTACTAGGCGAGGTAGGGCTAGAGCAGGGAGTTCCTCAGAAAACATGCTACTGTGAGTGCCTCTATGGCACCCATTCATACTACAAGTACCTATACATGTACCCTATACATGCTCACTTAAATCTCACCAAATCTCAGTAAGGAGGCTTTAGAATGATTGTATAAGGAGAACCAGACACCCATCAACTGCTTTACAGCCATTCATGCCATGCTTGTTTAAGGAGTTGTGCAGTCTACAATCTACACAGGTACATGCATCACCATGGTTATAGCACAAGCTAGAGCTAGTACCCCAACCAAAGGCTGCTTCACCTCCAATGGGCCAGGCTTATACACAAGTGCTCACTTATTTACTTCCCTGAATCTTCATCTGTCAACTACTGAAAGCAGCCGTGGGACAAATCCTGGGCTAACCTGAGAGTGTATGTCTTAGCTTCAGAGGCTCTCAAGCTGTCTGGGGCCTGGCAGATGTAAGCCCAGCAGCTGCTGAGGTCCTGCACTGGCTGAGGTGCTGTCACAAGCAGCACGCCAACCTTGGGACTCAGGTCCCACGTTACTACAGCAAAAGCACACTTGCTCTAGTTTACTCTTTAGTAGAGCACAACTGCTGAAACAATAAGCAGCAGCAACACACGCTCCCTTCTTTGGGGAAGCAAGCTTACACTTTTCATGTTAAAAGGGAGTGTAACTTAGTCTACTTGCTAAGCCCCTGGCATTGACAACAGCTTTGCTCAGCGCACTGCTCTCTGCAGTGATCCTACAGCACCACCTGCTGTCCAGAAGAGACCACACTCGAGCGTAGCTCTGAGATGGGCCAGACGACACCCAGCGGGTGCTGTTTGGAGCTGACACTTGGTACTTGATCTGAGAGAACTGGATATTACGGACATTTCCTTCAGAGGGTGTGCTAAGGCCAGGATGAACCGGGATACTGTCTGGGATGTGTAGGTTGACTTCAGAGGACAAGAGGAAGGTGTCTCTCCCTTGGTGGTAGTGTGAGAGAAACTGAACTTTTTTTTTTTTTTTTGAATAGGTCAAAAATCTTAGGTAGAGGCAGGTGGATCTCTATGAGTTCCATGCCAGCCTGGTCTACAAGAGCTAGTTCCAGGACAGGCTCCAAAGCCACAGAGAAACCCTGTCTCAGAAAACAAAAACAAAAACAAAAATCTTTCCAAATCTCTCCTTAGACTTGTTCCCTACCTTGGGCACTTACACAGGCCCTGCCCAACCCCATGCTGTCTGGCTTCTACATTGTCTGGTGCCCTTTCTGTCTCACCCTGCTCCTACCTAGGGTGCCCACCTCCTGCAACCTGTCAGTTAAATACCTATTCCATTCCCACACTGGGTTCACTTCATGTTGCTGGCAAATCCTTGCCAACTTTGTCCTTTGGCTCACATCTCTGCTTAAGATCACCAGGGGGCACACATACTTGAGAGCAGAGAGGCACCTGGCCCTGACCTTGTCCTTTTTACAGTTACTCTCTCTGTGTAGTCAATGGACCTTGACCATCACTAGTCACAAAGGCCTGAGAACTCTAGCGAGTCACAGAAAGACACATAATATTTGCTTCAGGCTAGAACCCAAGGAAGGGGGTGCAGCTCCCTCGCCATGGTGGGCAGCTCCTCGCCATGGCTGTTGTGGGTGAAGGAGGCATCCAGGGCCTTCAGTATTCCAAGTTTTGCCAGATGTTTCTTGTGAGAAAGTTTTTCAGGGTCATACAGCAATGTGGTAAAGGTACACTGATGGATCTACACAGCCCCGGTCTGTGGGACCCTGCTGGAACCAATCAGTACGTCCAGACTCTCCCGATCTGCAGACCCCTTTACTTCCAGACCCGAGGATTCTGCAGCTATTTAGTGAAGAGGAAACAACAGCCAGCTTCCAAGGGCCAACTACTGCCCAGCTACTGCCCAGCTACAGCCCAGCTACTGCCCAGCTACAGCCCAACTACTGCCCAGCTACTGCCCAGCTACTGCCCAGCTACTGCCCAGCTACAGCCCAGCTACTGCCCAGCTACAGCCCAGCTACTGTCCAGCTACTGCCCAGCTACTGCTCAGCTACTGCCCAGCTACACCAGAAGATGGATCTTGACATCCTTACTACACTTTCATGGACAGTTCTGAAAACTTAAGAGCCCTAAGAGACAGACTAGGAATCCAACCACTTAAAAACTTAGTGTTCTTTAAAACATGTTTTACTCCGACAACTGAAAAACTTTAAAAATGAAAACAGTCTCAGATCACTGACTCAATCATTCCAAAACTACAACTACCCTGCCCAGCTACAGATAGGGCCAAGGCTGCACCCCTTCCTCTTCAGCACAGAGTAGCCTTGTAACTGTTTGGGAATATTATTTTAAGGTGTGTTGCTTTTGCTTACACTGCATTTGTTTAACTCTGTGAAGCTGTGTTACTGTGCCTGTCTAAATCACCTGATGGTCCTAATAAAGAGCTGAATGGCCAATAGCGAGGCAGGAGAAAGGAGAGACAGGGCTGGCAGGCAGAGAGGATAAATAGGAGATGTGTGAGATGACGGGGGGGGGGGACATCAGGGGTCAGAGCACTCAGGGAGTAAGAGTGAAAATAAGATAGACAGAATAAGCCTCCGGGTCTGATTTTTTTGGGAACTGGGTGGCAGCCCCCCCAAAAGCCAAAAGAGTAAAGAGTAAAAACATCACAACAGCCAGCTGTCAAAAGGATTCAAGGACAGGATCCAGGGTGACCTGTTCTCTACATGCCTCCTCCTAGGCAGCACTGGAACCCAATCAGAGGCCACACCATGCTCTCAGACCTCTGCACAGCAGGCCTACTGTGGTAGCCCAGGGTTCTCTGCTTCCAGGCAGGTCCCATGGTCCTCCCTACCTCTCCCTGCAGTTAGGCCCATCCACAGGGCAGGCACACTTGGTAAATAAATGAATGAATACAAAGTATAGAAAGGATCTTACTAGCACTGTGACTCATACAGGGACAACTACCAAAAGCCAACAGTGTACTCTAATGTAGCAACTCTGTATTTCTTCCCTGCATTCAGGGAGTGTGCCATTTTCTCAGCTCAGGCCCTCTAAGGAAAGGGCGTTCAGGACAACACGTTTCAAACAGAGGGTGGCTGCCCATTTTGAGATCACAGTCATAGACTACTGAGCCTGTCTATGTATCACCGGGGATATAGCGTGATAGACAGCAGGGCCCGGCCACTGGGACCACAGTAGCATTTCCATAGAAAGGGTGACAAGGCCGTTCTGTTCCTCTAAAGAAGCCTGACTAAGACACACACCAAAAGTTGTCTAAAGTGAGCTATGTGAAGACCTACTTGTGATTTACACACAAGCATAATGATGTTTGTATATCTTTATCATGTGGGGTTTTTTTTTTTTTTTTTTTTTTTAGCAATGTAACCCCTATGGAAAGAACACACGATTGCACCACCTTGGCAGGGACCCCAGTACCTCTGCCAGCAGTAATCCTCAAGCTATACTCCACTTCTTACCAAGACAGCACAGCCAGCCTGCCAGCGCTAGATGTAAAACCCCCAGCACAGTGCCATGCCTGTCTGAGGAGAGTACCTGTTATGAAGTAGACTTGTGAGCAAGAGAGAAAGACTCCTTCAGCCAAAAGCTTATGTGTTATTTTCTTCAAACCTGAAGAAAAAAACAAAAACACCAAGCTGCTGCCAAAATTAGCTCACATCACCCAAATTAAAAGCAATACACAACTTCTACGCTGCGGCTAGCATTTATTCACAAAGAGCCAGTAGGAGGAGACACACTCCACAATGCCGATACTTTATTATTCCAGTCTTTAGCTTTGCTTGCTCAAACACATGCTTTACCTAGCGCCTTGTGACCTGATTTTCTTGTATCTCTTTAAAAACAATTTATTTGTAAAATGGATATAAATAACTCATTCCTCTAAAGCATGTTTACATTATATAGGAATCTTGCTGTTTCACATACATGACAGAATTAAAGCAATGCTTTATTTCTATGGCATCTTAAAAATAGGTAGTCATTAGTTGAGCTCAGAGAGGCGGCATGAACCTTTAGGTCTCTTCAGACTCACTTCAGCTCCCGGGATGCTCCGTGTCTCTCGGGAAACTTTGGTTACAGAGAAACTGACTTCACATTGCTAATGGAGCTAAAAGATCAGTCATCAGCAAAAATAAAACTCTACTCCCAGGCACATCAATGAAGGTAACTGTGATTTTGTTCTTTCCACTTCCTGACTACCCCACCCCCCTGGCTGCCCCGCCAATGAACAACATCAGATGTAAATAAAACAGAATCTCCTTTAAAGTTCTCAGTTCTAGAACATTTGTGGGCACAGAAATAATGAATGAGACTTTTTTTTTTTTTTTGGCACAAATTCAAAGCCCAGTGGAAGAGCGTCCCCTGCTGTTCCCTTAAATGTGGTGATCTCCAGGGGCTGTGAACTGTTCTGCTCACATGGACACCCTCTGTAACTCACCTACTCCCTTGACCCTAACTGCAACCCAAGGCTCTTCAGTCGGCCATGCAGGACTGGTCAGTGGATGACTCACACTGGAGCTGCTGCACAGGTGCAGAGTCTATAGATGAGGAAGCAGTGAAGCCACGAACATGCTGGGGCTACAGGCACAGAGAACCCTCTGCCTACACAGTCCTCCCATCTTTCCTTACCTCCACACCAAGAAAAAACGTCTAACCCTCACCTCCTTGAATGTGGCCATAACTGAGTTACTCTTCAGACTAGCATCTTGGGGGCTTCAGCACCCCAAAAGAAACAGATGCTAACTTAGCTGACAGTCATAAAAACGAAACACTGAAAAAAAATCCAAGAAAACAGTAAGAAATGGTAAAAGGCCTTCATAGGACCTTGCTTAGTACCAGGCACAAAGCACTGACTTTATCAACAGTGATGAAATCAGAGTCAGCCCCAAGGACGGCTGGCGGGATGTGAGGTCTAAGGATGACTATGGCCACAGAACGACCAGAGTGAACCCAGAGTAACAATCTGTGCCGGGAATTATTCAGTGAAATGCCTTTCAAAGGCAATCCAGGGGACTTAATTAAAGCTTTCATTTTCTTTTCTTAAAGGCAGGGGCTTTGTAAGTATCCCAGGCTGACCCTGAACTCTTAATCTTCCTGCCTCAGCCTCTTGAGGGCTTGGAATTCAGGCCTCTGCCACCGCAGCTAGCACAAAAGTCATCTTCTGTCAGACTTTATGAGATTTTAAAAGGCTTTTACTTACCTTGAAATTTGTTTAGTTTTTATTTTGGTTCAAATCCTGAGGCAAAACTCCTTCAGGACAAGCAAAGTGAGATCACAGCTCAGCACTGAAATAGCAAGTGTGATGCTCTGGGCTGATGTCTTTAGCCACACCTCGAGTTCTCCATGTCCAGTTTGACAAACCTCGATCTGTAATAAAAGATTCAATTACTCAGTACTTTAACTCAAGGTTAAAGGCTTTTCACCAATTTAGAAATGAACTCTAACAATATTCTTATTTGTAGGCTGGCCTTGAACTTGAGATCTTGCATCCACACCTCCCCAGAGCTGAGATTACTTACAGGCATGTGCCATTGATTCAATACTCTGAATTCTAAAAGTCTTCTTCCTATACGTAAGCTTATTCCATTGTACACATGGTCTTATGAATTTTTTCTTTCTTTCTTTCTTTTTTTTTTGTTTGTTTGTTTTTGCTTTTTCGAAACAAGGTTTCTCTGTAGCTTTGGTGCCTGTCCTGGAACTAGCTCTTGTAGACAAGGCCAGCCTCAAACTCACAGAGATTCGCCTGCCTCTGCCTCCAAAGTACTAGGATTAGAGGCGTGTGCCACCACCGCCCACCTGGTCTTATGAATTTTTAAAGTGGATCCACAGTAACCAGTCACTTGACCACTACAAGTCGGTGCACATGTTACACCCACACTTAAATCTTGTTGGCCCAACAGAACACCCTAACAGAACCCCAGGGTTAGAAAGAAAGGAGACCTCAGGTAAAATATGTTCTCTTTGAAAAATAAAGCACATTCATTATGCATGCAAATACATGTGTGTGAGAGTACAGATACAAGAACGCATATGCCCAGCCCTCATCTCTGCCTTGCTGGCCACCTGGAGGCTCCTAGAGACTAACTGCAAAACGGTATCTATAGCCCAGTTCTCCTCAATGTGTTTTCAACTAGTACTTCACCACATAATAGACTCAGGACCCTTCCCCTGCAGAGCCCATCCTAGATACCTGGGGAGCTATGTTCGGAGGCGACTAGGCTTCTAAGTAGATGCTTGCTAGGAGCAAAAATGAAGTGTGTGTTGTGCAGCTCAGTTCCTAACTCTCACAAGAGCTGCCCGCCACCAGGGCACTGTTGTAGGTCCCCTGAAACAGTCTGCCTACAAGTCTCCCACAGGCCTACACTCGTACCTCCAAAATCAACGGCGTCCTCAGAGTTGCTTTACTAACCCAGGACTGCGGGTCACAGAGCCTTCCAACCCAGCACAAAGGCATCTGGGCTGTGTGCCCAGAACAGCTACTTCATCACCTCACCACGCTAGGGCACAAGATGCCAGTCCTGATGATCATAAACACGGTGCTGTTTTATGTGCACTGTCACACTGCTCTGAGATGCACTGTCAAACACCCAGTGCAATCAAATAAAACTATTACTTCAGACTATGGCAACACTAAACATAGAGCATGAGTTTCACCTCCAAAACTTTTAAAAGTTAAGTAAAATTAACAAATGCCAAGAAAATTACAGGCTTACAAAGACTTCAGAAGAAACAGAATACCTGATTAGACTATATGTGTGAAAGCATCAGAAAACAAAATTTAGCCTACAACAAACTCTCCATACCTAGACGGCTACTCCAGGAAGTTTAACATATCTGTCAAGATAATGAAAAGACTAGTCAGTCCCATGTACACAGAGGTCCAAGCTCAAATACGAGGTGAACAAATCCAACCCAACAAGGTGGGTTAAGCTGCGGCTGCACACATGTGAGAGAGCACAAAAGCGAGCTATCTGCCAAGTTAACCACATAGGAGAAGCATGATGCTGCCACTGCCTGAAGTTTCCTCCCAGCAAGTCCAACCATACCCTCCACAGGTGCATGCTTAGGTGGAAAATCAAGGATAAAAGTCAAGAAAGAATTTCAAAGTGTAGTGTAGACAGTATCTACCAGTGTGTGAGGGAAGGTGCCATCAAAGAACAGCATGGAGCACACTGAGTACCAATGTCCATCTAGTTTAAGCTGGTGATGGGTACATGGTCATGCAGTTAAAATTATTCTTTTGTACTAGTTTCTTCTGTATAGAAATCATATAAGAAAAATGTATTAGAAAAATGTCTCCAATTACAACTGGTTTACAGAGCATTACCTGCAGCTGCTTTAGGGCTAGCTAATGGCCACTGGTTGGGTATTACCTCCAGATGACCGCCTGTAGCACAAAAAAGAATAGAGGACCTCACTCACCGGTCAGGGATGAGGACTGTGAGCCAGCGTGAAGGCAGCTGGAGACTCTATCTATATTCCTCAGAAAGGAGAAGAGACACCGAGGAGGAAGGAAGTCGAGAACTAAGTATGGCAGGCAGACACACACATACACACACACTAGGAAGAGTTGTAACTCTTGTGCCTGCACGGGCACATGTGTGACTGAAAGAACAGGCAACCCTCAGGGTGGAGGAAGAGACAGCCGCACTGACTGACAATCCAGGAGCTAGTATCTCCTCCATTACTGGAGCTCCTCTTGGTGGCTGTTCCAAGTCTCAGAAGCTGACAAGCGTCTCCAGGCTCATCAAGCTGGAAGGCATCTTCAACAGCTTACACACTCATACAGGGAAGGCTAATACCAACAGCAGTACAGTACAAATTGTATTAGCATGAATTTATCACTCAGCACTTTGATTTTCTGTGCCCGTAATAATTGTATTGATTAAATGAAACAATTGCATTTCCTCTTAAAGTGATATTTATCATTATAATTTAATCAGACTATGGGAGGAAGGACTTTGCTCTGCCAAACACTAAATACTCTCATTTTCTACCTTGTAAAGCCATGAAACCAACACCATTACACAAGCATGGGGTTAAAAGCAGAGCCACAGTGTTTCCAAAGGGCTGTTATCCCACCCAGGTCTAGGCACAACAAGCTCACCTGATAAGCAACAAAGATAAAATCACCAGGGCCTGGAAGGACACGTGACCAAGAAGCAACCTCCCTACCATGAGATCAGCTTCATGTGGAATTCTAGCATGGTCCTGAGAACTGGCAGTTCTAAGGAAGGACTGAGGGTCCGCAGACCCAGAGAAGAGGGGTTGTCACCCAGGGAGACAGAAGGGACACAGAGATACTACCTCAGCTGACATGGGACTGTCCAGGCACTGTAAGAGAAGGGGTAAGGTAGAAGGACCCAGCCCAGTTAGCTGCAAGAAATGTGCCTGAAGGGTGTGAGGTGGAAGCTGGAAGTATGAACTGGCAACAGGAGAGTCTCTCAGAGAACTCAATGACCAGCCCCCAGCAGAAAAGCAAACCCGAAGTTGGCAACCACTCCTGGGACTGTGGTTCCAAAAAGAAGAGGTGAGATTTTTCAATAAGCAATGTGATAAAATCAAAAGGGAAGAGAAATCTTAGAAGCTTCGTGGATTACTTTAAAGTAGGAGGTCAGTGAACTACAGTCCATGACCACGTGCATCTCAATAAGGATAGCACCTCCACACCAGCAGACAGACCCAGCACAAAGGCCCTGCATACGGTAAAACTTAAGAATAACAATCCTTCATAGAGAGGCACTAGCAACTTAGCTCACTATTCCACCAAAGGATGTTCTGAAACAGGACCAAAGTGTATTCTAACAGTTCATGCCAATTTGGGTTTTAATTTAATCCATTTTTTTCTCTGACAGAGACTAAATTTTAGTTGGAGTCTAAGTTTGTACCATAGTCAAGAAATCTGGTTTATCTCAGCTCTGAAAACCCAATTAAGGCAGCATCCTTCTAATGACACTGGCATGGCCATTCAGACTCCAAGCATCAGGTGGTTTTTCCTTGATTCTCTGTATTTTACTGAACACACCAAAGGAAGAAAACTTTGTCATTTGTTTTACTGATTCCATTAAACAAATTTTATGTTCTTAGCAAGTAATGACCTATTTTCTTTATAACATCCTAAGAACAGACTATAGAAATTTAAGGGCTCACAGCACATACAAAGCTCCACCTACACAAGCCTCCAGGGAAATGCAGAGGCACTATATGGCTCACACAGTCTGGCTGCCTGGCAGGGACAAGCAAGGGTCAGCAAAGGCTGGGGCAGATATGGAAGTATCACCATCTTCTCAGGAACTCAACTGTGATAATACTGTTCACTTTTAAATATGTTCAAAGTTTTTTTTTTTTGTCAATTCTGCCTCCATGGAATTTTTTAACAACCCCCCTCCACCACACACACACACACACACACACACACACACACACACACACACTGAATCTCATACAACCCACACGGGCCTCAAACTTAGTATGCAGCCACAAATGACGTTAAATTTCTGATCCTTTTGCCCCCATATTTTGAGAACTGAGATTAGAAGTGCGTGCACTGAGTCTGGTTTATGTGGTATGTGGTTATGTGGGAGTCAATCACAGAGCTTCATGCATATTGGGCAAGCACGTTAACAACTGAACTACAGGCCCTGTCCTCATCTTGCAATTTTTAAGTGTATTAGTGAACATTTTCGGAAATACTTTTGTGACTTTAGAGAAAATGCTATTTCAAGTTTTCAGTGATCTAATGCTCCATGTGAAGTTAAAGCCTGTTGCAAATATTAAAAGAACTCATTAAACAAATGGAGTTTCCACCATCTAACTGCTTACGATCAGTTCAAGAGGAATCTAATAATCCTAATACCATGAATGAGCTCTGTATTTCTAGATCTAGATACCAGAGGAAAGACAGACATGGAAAGAGATATACAGAAAAACACAGAGAGACAGAGCCCAAGAAGCAAATAGCAAGCCAGCAAGCCAGCGTGGGTGCTGGCCTCATGCTGAGAACAGAGTGGAGGTGGTGAGTGAGAGAGATGCTGGCTGGCACCTTCCTCCTCAGGTCCACCCTCCTGGGAGAACTGTCCACCCCTGGGCACAGGACAGTTGTTGGGGGAGGAGGGCCTCTGCCATGGTCAGGTGCTCACATCCTGGCAGACTTGGTTTGTTTGGGCACTGGGAAGGAACAAATATCATCTTGTTGGGTGGGCCTTGAGGATTTTCTACATAGTTAATGAAGGGTTGCAGGGGCTGAGATTTTCTTTGTCACTAAACAGGATGATCAGCCACATCATTTTCACTATGGCTTTTTCTTGCTTTTAGGGAATTATTTTTATAACTTGAAAGTGAAGGTACTTTTACCCAGTTATAGCTGACAGACTAACAAAGGCAAGAGGACTGAAGCCAGGGCAGAGCACATGCAGACAAGGAGTAACAGAGACTCCTGCTGCAACAACAGTACCTCACATACCCTCTTGAGGCAGTGTCCAGTCAAATGAACTTTTCTTCTTAGAGTGACCCCAGGGCCCCCAGATGACACACTGCTACTGCATGTATCTGTGCGGGTTTTCACAGATGTTGGCATTTGGACCTCTGTAGACCGTCTTCTATGTGCTAAACATAATCTGACTCAGCGAAGGTTTGGGCAGAACCAAAACAGAGGCAAGAGGACTCTGTCCCCTTCTACCTCCCTCCCTGGTTGACCTACGACATCTCTGGGCCTAGCACTAGCACTCACACTGATGCTCCCTGATCTCAGTCTTCCCAACTCAAACTGAATTACACCCTGACTTTCTCAGGGATTCAGCGCACAGAGACAGGCTAGGCAATTTCCAGCCTCCCTGATTACAACCACCAATCTCTCCCTTTAGTTTGTTCGCTTTCTCTTACATGACACAGAAATATGAAGAAATTAGAAACAAAAGCAAGGATACACCCCACTGTTTCTTCAGACAACACTGTGTGACACGCCAGCAGACACAACTCTGTTGAATGGACCTGTCAATTCACTCTTTCCCTGAGGAAACTTGGAATAGATTGTTTAAAAGAACAAAATAAGGCCCAGAGAGATGGAGACCTGAGTTTGACCCCTGGAGCCCACATAAAAGTGGTTGGAGAGAAAGGACTCTACAAAGTTGTCCTCTGACTGCCACATGCATGTCACAGCACACATATGCACCTCCCATCACACACGATGACGATGATGATGATGACGATGATACCACAACTAAGAATGCCAATGAAGAAACATACACGAGAGGGGGAGTGTAAAAGAAGAATTAAACAAGTAGAACTGCAAATTCAAGGAGTTTTCTAGAACAGAAAGAATAAAACAAAATCTGAGACCTGGTCTAAGTCAAGTAGAATAGGAAGAAAGGTGGTCAGAAATCCTAATGGTGGTCAGAAAGGCCAATAAGCCAGTCTTGGACAGGTGGGTATCAAAACAATAAAATAAGAACAACTACCAGCTTTACTTCTACACACCTACAACTTCACCTACATGTAACCACCTCCACACACACACCAACTTTACTTTACCTTCCCACCAACTTCACCTCCTCATACCCAAAACATCACTTCATCTGCATACCAGCTTCATCTCCAAATACAACTTCATATCCTCAAACCACAGCTTCACCTCCACACACAACTTCACCTCTACACACCACAACTTCACCTCCATACACAACTTCACCTCCATACACCACAACTTCACCTCCATACACAACTTCACCTCCACACACCACAACCTCCATACACCACAACCTCACGTCCACACACTGCAACTTCATCTCCACACACCACAACCTCACCTCCACACACTGTAACTTCATCTCCACACACCACAACTTCACCTCCACAAACTGCAACTTCCTGCCTATATTCTCACAACTTGACCTCCAAATACCTTGATGTTCCACCAACTTCTCTAACAAGACTCAGGCCTACCAACCAATCCTGTTAATTAAAATCATAGAAAATGTAATCTGTTTATATAAGTAATGTTATACTTTTGAAGTATGTGATAAATCAATATAACAAATGACATTTTACATGTGCAACACTGTATCTAACATCTAACCATGAAGGGCAGCTGCCTATTCAGGAAAGCCCTATCATTACATTACTACTGAAAGGAATTCTCAGATCTGCATCTTGCTCCTTCAGGATGCACTAAAGTCTTTAACCACAGACAAGATAGGGCAGAGAGGGTCAGAGAAAAGTTTACAGAAGGACTCATGGTGAGGACTGTGCTTCCATGAGGTAAACCAAGCACTGAAACCACCATCCCACCAACCCAGCTACAGAGTCCAACTCCAGCCAAGCACCTAAGATCCCTCTATAAAACAGTAACAGCAGCACTCCTCCAGAGTTGCTGTGATACGGAAGGGCAAATAGGATACTGCTGCTGTGTCTACCTACAGCACCTGTCAAAACCTGGCTGAGTAAGTATATCAGAGACAGAGGTCAGGCTCAGGGTCAAAGTAAGCCAGGCTCAGTTATGCTGGGACGTTCAACAAGCATCCCTGATGAAAGCAAAGCAGGTGTCCCTAGTATACAAAAATCACTATAACCCCAAAGATCAGAGGCTACATGTGACTAGGTGCCTAAGAAGCATTCTGCTGCGCCTACATTGCCAAACTTCAAGGGTACACTGACACTTGGCAGAAGAAAAAGCACAGCCTCTCTGGAAAACCTCATCATCATCTGAAGCCATCGCGATTAGCACAAGACATTGCCAAAAGAGAACCGCCTGTACTAGGAAAACAAGGTATGAGGGAGAACAGCAGCAGCAAGACATTCAAGGAACAGTTCATAGAAACAGGTGAAAATAGGAAAACAGGATGGCCAAATGGACTTGAGGGAGGGGAAAAAATTCCAGAAATAAAAAAAAAATGCAGTGACTATAATTAAAAAATTAATAGATAGGTTAACAGCATAACAGACCTAAAGAAAAAAAGGAAACAGAGGAAGAACAGGAGGTATGATCTAGAGTGCAGTGTGGAAGTATACAGGAAACACAAGACACTGGGGCCTAAGTGTAACAGAATATGTGCCTACTATCTTAGCTTTTCGTTACTATAACAACACCTGAGGCTCTGCTTTGGAGGCTCCAGTTCCTGGCTGACCGGCATGAAGCAACACATCCTTGATGAGGCAGCATTATCACCAGCGAGTACATGGCAGAGAAACACCACTCACCTCACAGTAAGGATACTAATAGAGGGCAAGGAAAGAATGTGCCTTCTATAATCCCCTCCCGTGTGACCTAAGACATGGCTGTCAGGCCCCACTTCCTAAAGGTGCTGCCACCTTCTGACAGTACTTTCTTGGTGACTCCAATTCAAATTCTAGAAGACAAAGAAAACACAAATAACTACAAACCTTGACCAGGAACAGAGAAATGAGACAAAGCAGTAAAAGTCACAAAGACACATGGAGGTGGGGGTGAGGCATGAGATTCTAACCATGTGTAGCCAGAATCTTTTCACAATGAGGACAAATAAAGGTGTTTCAGACAAACTGCTGCTGCTGGGACAATTTGCCACCAAAGAAAGCCTTAGGGGAGACATTTCAGAAGTAATATGGTCCTAGTGAGAAGACACAGTATAGAAGACTGAAAAAGAGAGAAGCCATGTGTGGAGACATCAACAAGTGGGGGAAAAGGTCTCACATAAGCCGTTCTAGCAGGTGGGACCATGTCCCAGTCTTCATGAGGCCAGTGTAACCCTGCTGCAGACACCACTAATCAGTAGTCAGTGTCTCTTATAAATGTAAACACAAGAGTCCCCAGAAATTTAAATCTAGTAATACATAAGAGACAGAACATAAAGCAAGCTGGATGCATGCCCACCAGGAACATACAGTTAGCTTTAACATTCAGAAATAAATTGAAGAGGTATGTTAGCATGACATTTCTACTCAAGTATTCTTCAAGGGTCCTTAAAATTTCAAATTGGTGTTGACATAACTTTCTAACATACAATAAATCTGACAAGGAAGAAAGAGAAAGAGGAAGAAGGAGAAAAGAACAGAAAATAAATAACAAAGCTGCTAGAATGAAGACAATGCTTTTGTTAATAAAAATGAAGGCTAAGTATACACAACTTCCTCATATCCCTCCTCTGGAGGGGACAACAAGGTTGAAAGGCACAGCAGAGCACCTGGGGGCAGTCCTAGGAGACATTAAGTCATTACTAACCAAGCTGAGGGGAGGCAGGAGCGAGACATCTGACTTTGGTTCCTGGGAGACCTCAGGATTGCTGTTATTCTCGTCTAGCAGGAGCAGGTATTCTTGGTTAAAAGGTAGTTCACCATGGAGCTTCCAGAAGCTGTGAAAACTGTAGTCACAGAGTGCTGCACTGTGTGCCCAGGTATGCTCATCTAGTAAAATTGAACCTGGCTTAAATGGCAGGAATGCAGCTCAGTGACAGAGCATCAGTGACAGCTTCAGCATTCACAAGGCCCTGAGTACCATACACCTCCACACCTCCAATCTATATAAAAAAAGAAAGAAATGAACTCAAAAGTTCCATACCACAAAGCTCAAGACCTACACACTGACATACAGTATGACACAAAGTGAGCCCAAGGGCACCAAACACACCCCAAACCCAGTCCCCTGTAGTGCACACAGTGAAACATCATGCCCTCTCTCTTAACACAATTGAAGTTTGCCAAGGGTAACCTATAACGGGACTTTACACAAGTCTAATTCATTACAAGAAGTAAGGCTCTCTTGCAAAGCTGTGACGCTCATGCAAAGAATGTCTGCTTATCAAAGCCACATTTGATTTATCTAGACATCCACTACTATACCTAGTTTTTGTTTTGTTTTGTTGTTTTTTTATAATATATTTATTTATTATTTTTATTATGTATGCAATGTTCTGTCTGTCTGTATGCCTGCAGGCCAGAAGAAAGCACCAGACCTCATTACAGATGGTTGTGAGCCACCATGTGGTTGCTGTGAATTGAACTCAGGACCTTTGGAAGAGCAGGCAATGCTCTTAACCGCTGAGCCATCTCTCCAGCCCCCTGTTTTGTTTTTTCTATGTGTAACAGTGCTGGCTGACCTGGAACTCACTTTGTAGACCAGACTGGTCTCGAACTCACAGAGATCCACCTGCCTCTGCCAATCCCAAGTGCTTGGATTAAAGGCATGTGCCACTGTCACCCAGCATACCTAGCTTTTATAACCACAGACTTGCCTTTGTATAATCGTTTCCATATTAGGTTTGCACAAGTTGTTTTACAGTGCTTCGGAACCATAATTATTCAATAACTTCATGTGGAAGGCCTCTTCTATTTTTTTCCCTATAAAACAGATGTTTATAATTTCTGCAACTTGTTAAGGTTGTGACATCTTATCTGCTGGGAATTGTGCTGACTAAGATAACAGGGAATTCTACTTGTGATGATCCAGACAACAAAACCACCCAGCCATATTCAATTTATGGAGTGTACTTATGCAATGAGAAATGACACATAAAGACACACCATCTCTTGCACACAAGCTACTGATGAGTTCCCTGGAACTGGCTTCATCTAGTTTCTTCCCAATCCCTCAACAATGCTGAGCTATGTTTCCATTGGAAAGCAAGACTGTCCCCTGTAGAAGGGGCTGAGGTATGGAACCCTGCATTGTCCAGAAGTGATTTAATAGCTTCTGATTCAAGTGGTGATGAAGTTTCTGTCTCCTTCCCGTTCAGCCCACTGGAGGGTCACAATGTCAGAAAGGGTCCTTTATGCCACTATGTGAGCTACAGTAGAACTGACAATTACAAAACGAACTTAATGACAAGCAAGAAAACTTGCCCAAGTCCCGAAAGCATGAGCAGACAGAGGCAGGTGATCTGACAGAGCAAACTGCAGCACGAGACCACCAAGGGAAAGGAATCTTCTCAAGCAGTCAGACGTGAGGTAGGTGCAGAAACCTAAGAATTAGAAAGTGTAAGGATTCCCAAGGCAGATCTAACCAACCAGTATCTTAAAAAAAAAAAAAAAAGTCGGTTGGGTGGTGGGGGTGAGAAGAAATCAAAATGTCAACGTGCAAGGATGGGAAGAGATTCCCCTGCAATAGAACAAGCCTGATATCCAATTTCTCATCTGCAACATCAGACACTGGAAATGACAAAGAGTGCTAAGTTCAATTCAGAGGGAAAGTGATACAAACCCTGAATTCCAGACCCAGTCAGAGGATCAATCAACTGTTAGAACATAATAATTACATGTTTGAACACCGGGTAAGAACTCAAGAAGCCTGTCAGTCATGATTCCACAAAGCAGCTGATTAAGGAGGGGCTCCAGCAAAACAAAAATAGAACCCAAGAAACAGACATCATAAGATAGAGAAGCCATGGCAACGGGAGCTGCCAGAAGCAGCACGAAAACCTACAAGACAGAGTTTCCATGTGAACCTTCTTGATTGGCAAGGGTTCTGTGCTTCAGAATTACACTTCACTCTATTTGGTCCTAAAGCAAATATATTTATGTTGTAATAATGTTGTAAATGTTGCTTTTTTTACAGTACAATTTTTAGATTAAAAATTCTGTAGAAAAAGCACAGAGACCCTAAATATAGATGACAAACAGATTACAAGTGTTTCAGACTTTGCCAATATAAATCTAAAACCATAGTTCATAACAGTGGAGAGCTGGGAGACTGACAACTGCCTACAGGATCTAACCACAGAGAAAATAACCACAGTGACCATGAGCAAGACTTAATAGAGAATACAAACCACACTGTGTACCGCTGCGCATGGGGAGGACAGAATGATATTTTCTGTGTGTGTAAATGTATGTTGGGGTACTTGCATAAAGAGGCCAGGGATCAACCCTGGGTGTTATTCCTCAGACACCATCAAACTTGGTTTTTTTTGAGACAGGGTCTCTCATTGACCTGGAGCTCATTGATTAGGCTAGGCTGTCTGGCCAGGGAGCCCCAGGGTATCTGCCTATATCTGCATCACACTGGCTTTTTGGTTTTTGTTTTGAGACAGTCTCTGTGTAGCTCTGGCTGTCCTGGAACTTGCTCTGTAGTGCAGGTTAGCCTTGAACTCAGAGATCCACCTGTTTCTGCCTCCAGAGTGCTGGGATTTAAAGGTGCACACCACTGCCATCTGAGAGCTGTGGTGAACAAAATGAGGCTCCATCAAGCATAAGAAGAAATGATGTAATCAGATGCGGTAGAATGAGGCTGCTGTTGACACATGATGGTGTACTATTTTCTAGTAAATTTTCTTATGGATGACGGAATACACTCTGAAATAACAATGAAATATAGTTAAACAAATACACAAACTAAAGCCACAGTCAATGATGCCTAACCATCCGTGCTGTACTTTTAGGCAATGGCAGAATAAGAAGAGATCTGTATACACTCACACCACCACACACTTCAGCAACAAGTACATTACAGCATTACTACAACTACCATGTAAGCAGGCAGTGGAGGTTTTCCAGCTCTCATGTAATCTTAGATTCTGCAGTCATACATATATGTCAGCCGCTGACTGAGAGGTTGCTGTGTGGAACTACATTTGAAATCAGAACTTTTCAAATGGGATTTTTCACTGTACAAGAAAAAGGTAAAATATGACGCCCTATGAAGAAGGGGGAACTTTCTACAGAACACATCATGATATACAAAGCAAATGGATGCAACAGGGAAAATATCTTAAACTCGGAAATGCAGGATTTTTTTTTCCTCAGTAGTGGGGGCAAACAGAGATGTAGAGGATGGGGAACTCAAAGCCCCTCTGAGCAGCCCTGGCAGGCCCTTCCCAGGCTGGCCAGAGATCAAAGGCCTGGGGCAAAGTCAATCTCAGGAACAATCCTGATTGACTGTGAGGCAAAAGAGAGCACTCTGTGGGCTGTGAAGGGAAAGGGCCTATGGTAACAACTAAGTTGTTTACAAACGCTAGCTGCAGTGACAGCAGAGGCTGGAGTTCAAAGGAAGACAGAGGGTTAAAACAGCAGAGAATGAAACAGGAAGAATACGGGGGCTTGTAGCTGGGTATAAAATAACCAAACTAGGGAGATTAGACAAAGGGTGGGGCTCAGAGCCGTTGGCAGCAAAAGAACAACTGTAAGGCATTACTATACTATCCCTTCTTACAGCCTTGGCTCTAATGTAGCTAACCGTAGCAGACGGACCTAGAAGACCACCCCAGACCACCTCACCTTCAGATAAAAAGCTAAGTATGAATCAAGAAAGACTGTAGCTAGAGCTTGGTGATTATGACAGAATAAGTCTTCTGCCATGACAGAGTTGTAAGCTGTTCACATAGATGTGAGAACTAAGAAAGCTTAGTGCAATCAACAGCACTTGAGATCCCTGCAGGGTAAGAGGATGGTTAACACTGACTAACAGCTAGGAGTCAAGATGAGCAACAAACTAACAAAAACACGTCAGAGGAGGACAGGGGTTGTCAACCATTCCTGACTGGGTAGGCAGCATGTGAACAGCAGAATCATCTCCCACTGGCTTGGTCCATGATAGCCCAGAGAGAAATGATGTCACAGTAGTCACCTGAGCCTACGTCCGGTTTCTGCTATATTCCCATAAATACCACAGACAAGTTAAGCATTTTTTCCTCTCTTAAAGGTATCTCCTACTCTCAGTTTTTCTTATTTTTCTTTAAAGTACTAATTTTCCTCAGTTTCTCACTTTTCTATAAAATTTAAAAAAGCTTGCTCCTGTTCTGCATATACACAGAACAGCTGTCTTTAATTTTTATTAATAAGAGACAATGAACTTGGACCCACTGTTTCAGGTTGATCTTTGATAACCATTCTGTGTCTCACACCTCACCCTGGGCCAAGCACAACTGAGCTAAAAGAGGCCTCAATAGGATAACACAAAAGCTCAAATAAACAGATGATCCTGACAACTTTTCTCCTGGGGACAGTGACAGATGCAGTGGATATCCTTCTCCACTACCTCCTTTCATGAGGTGGAATAAAATAGAGCCCCATTTCTGCTAGGCAAGCGTCATACCTCCCAAAGCACACCCTAGTCGTTGATGGCATTATAATTGGCATCCCCCAAAGCACTTATAATTTTAGTCCTGCATGACCCAACCTCATACAAGAGCTTTGTTTCCACCTATTAAAAATGCAGTATCTAGTTCTATTGCAAGAATCCCTTCCCTGGGAAGATGTTAACAATGTTTACTCCCCCTTTTTAGGTCCCAGTGACCAATAAAGAACAATCCCAGCAAATTTCAACCTGGGGAATCATTGAGTTTGTTGCTTACAAAGAGCATGGGTGATCCCAAAGTTTCCTTACTGAAAAGCTCCCATCCAGCATGGATGATGTTTCCCCAGAACCACTGGACAAGGAGTCTAAGGTTAATCTCCCCCAGACTAAATACTCTACCACTTCCTAAGCCCCTGAGGCTATGTACAATTAGGGCAGAACTGCGTACAAACCGCTACAAGGAGCATCAGGACTCTCTAGTGAAGGTCTAATAGCTCTCCCCTGCCCCCTCCATCTCTGAAGGAACACCCACAATCACAAGCCCAATGGAGATGACCTCTTGCAAGCAGGGCTGGCACAGCTGATCTGATGGACAATGACAGCTGTTCTGCTCAAGGATAACACTCTTCAACAGTTCTTTAGGTAAAGAGGATGACAAAAAAAAAAAACACCATTAATATACAAATGAATATCTCTAGCTTCTAGCCTTGAAAGAAGAAATAACAACCCCCTTTTAAATGGTAAATAGCTGTCTCTAATATTTAACCTTGCAGAGGCAATTAGGCTCACAACTACACAATCACACAGTATGGAACAGAGATGCAGGCCCACTCTACTGGATTTTACAGCAGGTGAAGGCTCCACACGTTACAGATGAAAGTAAAAAAGCAAATAACTTCTAAAAATAACTGAAAAATCATTGGTACATAATTAATAAAAAATTTAAAAGACATCTAGATTACAAAATTTACATAGCAAACATGTAAAATTCAAAAGCCAAAGTGCAAAGTAGGGAGCGGGGAATGCATATCAAAGGAAGTCAGGAGCTTGACTCTGGTTTGCTCACAACATAGGGCACAAGACATTATCTATAACCAGATGGTGAGTTCTAACCGGGCTTCTTACTCCAGGCTGTCTGGAGGGGATGAGTTTGGTGGACTCAGTCAGCTAGAGGCAACAATACTGCTAGTTACTGTGACCATCCAGTGCCAAGAGGAATCCACCAAAGTTCAGGACTCTGCTGTCCCCATGTGGCTGGAAACCTAAATATAGGACAGGCCCTTGGACCTTCACTAGGGCTGAAGTAATCCCAAGAGATGAGCACAAATACCTCAAACTCCCTGTTTGTACACCTCTGAGATGAAGCAGTAGACTATTCAAACACTGTGTTGTGTAGCTATTTCTAAACAAAACATTGCCTGGGTGGAGGTGGGGCTTAATAAGTTAGGAACCCAAGGAGATTTAGGAAGCTCAGAGAGTTTTAAGTGTCAAGGCCCTGTCCCCAAGGCTATGCAAAGAGCAAACTACTGCCAGGGAAAGAAGATTTCCATTGGAGTTGTCTACAAGTTACCCACAGAGGTCTAGGAACACTGGGTCTCCGGTGGGCTTTATGGTGATACAGCTGCCTTTGAGTCATCTGGACTCCTGCAAGTACCCCTCACCCACACTCCTGTGAGTAACCTCGATAAATGCACTTGTTCACCAGACTAGACTTGGTTGAAATCTTTTTTTTCTTTTGGTGTGTCATCAGTGCCTTATCTGCAGTGAGTAGACTTTTGTTCACGTCTCCCCAGGAAAAGTCACACAGCACAGCTTTTCATTAGACATTTGGTCATTCTAAGATTTCCTGGGCCTTTATAAGGCAAGGGGCCCACAAGGCCAGCTTGTGAGGAGATAAGTGAGCTTGGGAAATGTGCCCCCAGAACAGCACACTGGTGTGGGCTTTTTGTTTTTTGGTTTTTTTTTTTGTTTGTTTGTTTTTTTTTTTGCCTCTGTTGATCTGAGTAAAATCACACTAACTCACTCTCCCTACAGCTAGCACACTGGTCTCCACACAGGACAGAATGATCCTCATGCCCAGAACTGGAAGCTGTCCTGTTTGAGAACTCAGCTCCACAGCTTGCTGGCCTTGGGCCCATATTTTAATCCAAAGCTCCTGGAGCCTTCCTCTTGCGGGAGAGAATAGCAGTGGCGCCTACCACAAGAGCTACATGGTGTGGATAGATGACCCATGTGGAGGTGTGTATAACCCCTATTCAGAGCAAATGCTCAATAAATACCAGCTATCCCTGAGGACAGGGCAACTTCAACACTACTAACAACAACAGACTGCTAAGCACAAAGCTTAGATATATTCCTGATCAACCAGTTAGTTGAAGTTGAATAGTTTTACCATTTGCTTTAGTACAGCCACGCCTTAAAAATCATACTAGAACTCTCAGAGAGATGGCTCAGCAGTTAAGAGCTCTAGTTGTTCTTCCAGTGGACCTCAATATGTGCCCCAGGTTTCAGTTCCCAGCACCCACATGGTAACTCAAAACCATCTGTAACTCCAGTCCCAAGATATCTGATACCCTCTTCTGGGCTCCCTGGGCACACAAGTGGTACACAGACTTGCATACAGACAAAATGACCATATACATAAGATAGAACAAAACCAAACCACACTGAGCGCAAGCCTCAACTCCTGTGCATATTTTGCAAACATGAAACCTGCCTGGGAGACAGACTGCTGCCCCACTGCCCCAGTGCCCATGTGCTATTGCACAGACTTTAGGCCACAGACATGCCTGATCACATAGTGTTCCTTGAAGGAAGGAACAGTTTTAGCAAGTACTAAGAATACTTTAAATCAGCTGAGTGTTAGCTTTCTATGTGGCATTCATGACAGGAGATTACTTACACAGTAGAAGCCAACTTCTAAGCTGAAATCTGAGAAATGTAGGCAGTAGCCAAGATGTAACTGACCTTTCCACTTGCTGGGGGAAAGGATCAGAATGCTGAAGCTGGGCTAACTCTGCATGAGAGCTCCTCAAATGGGGACCCATACTGGGGAACCCCAGGGACACAGGGTAGTAGTCTAGAGCCTCCATTAGGCTCAGCTGCCAGGCAACTTGATAGTCATTCCTAACAAAAAGCTCCCAGACACTTCTTCAGCACCTTTTCAAAAGCAAACTTACAGATAAAGGTAAAAATTAGCATTTTACAAAGTATTTTAAATTTACTAACATATTTCTTCCTCAAATAACCCTAGAGAGACATCCAAGGAAAGAACATAGATTCCAAAGCAGAATGAAACATACAGGTACCCTCCTCCAACTGGGGCCTTCTTCCCACAATCACAGGGCTACACGTGTACCTCCTGGTTACATTACCCACACATGGTCCACAACTCACAGTGCATTCTCTGACCCCCTGAGGACACTCTTGACCTTTGGGACCTTAACTTGGGATCATGACCTAACTTGACTAGGACTCCTGGTCAACTCTTGAATCACACAAGTCATACTGGGGTAATTATTAATTGTAGGCTCTTTCACTATCAAACATGTTTAAGCAACATATCTCATGGTCACTTACTCTGTGAGGCCTACCTGCCCAGAGCAGAAACTAAGTATCCATACACAAAGGATGAGTGAATAAAGGCTATCTGTAGTCAAACAGAAAGAATCACACAGCAGCATGAATGAGCTGCGGGGAAAGCAGGAACACAGATGTGCCTCACCCCTCAGTACTGAGCAGAAGAAACAAACACAGAGATTTTTTAGGGCAGTAGAACTATTCCCCATGACACAATAAAGATGGTTACGTGTTGTCAAGCATTGTCTAGCCTACAGAGTGTCTACTACCAAGAGAGGACTTGCTGTAAATGTAGGTGATGATGTATCAGTGTAGTTCACCAACTGCTTGGAAGGCCCACAGAACACAGGGAAGACTTAATTACATGGCTGGCTTGTAAGGGTCGACATGAAGAGATGCAGTCAATAAGGAATGCTCTAGAGTTCCCCCACCAACTCCAGAAACCACCTCTAGAATCCTTCATACATTCCCAACTCTATCCTTGAGGTTTTCTGGAGCCTTCCTAGCACAGACATGACTTTACTTCAGGGAATAGGTTAGGATTCCCCTGCCTCATGACCTGCAGAGTACAAAAGCACACCAGAATGTATTTTCGATAGCCTCTAAAGGCCAGGGAAGATGAGTCGGATGACTCACCCTAGGGAAGGAAAACTAGTTTCTACGGCCTGCAATAAGGAGGGAGTAATGAAGAAAAAAAAAAAGGAGGGAGTAATGAACTGAGAAGTGTGTATGGGGGGGTGTATAGATAGATAGATACTGACTACAATAACATGACACATATGACTATTATACATGATACATTATAATAGATATCATAATATGACATCTATGTACCTTCTAATGGAATGTAGACAGTGGAGGAGACTCCACATGTTGGGTACAGGGGTACATAGAGACTTATATTTTGGATGTGAAATGTCTTCTATAGGCTAACAAGTTTGAACACTTGGTCTAGAGCTGGAAGTGCTGTGTGGAAGGCTGTGGTACCTTTAGGAAGTGGGGTCTCACTGGAAGAAGTGGGTCACGGGAGCAGGTTTTGTAGTCCAGACCCACTCTGTTATTTCTCTTCTTCCTGTTGGGGATGCAGTGTAACAGTCACCTCCCTACTGATCATGATGGACTGTATCCTCTTGAACTATAAACCAAAATAAACCTTTCCCTCTTTAAGTTGGTTCTTGTCAGGGATTTGATCACAGCAACAGGAAAAGACATGAGGACAGGGATTCTCTGTACATTCTGTTTAAGTTTTTTCAGTGAAAATAAAACTACTCTAAAAAAAAAAATAAGCTTTGTAGAAAAGTTAAAAACAGACAGGGACAGGACTACAAAGATGGTTCATATGCTAAAATGCTTGCCGTGCAAGCATGACAATGTGTGTTTGACCACCAAGAACACACATAAAGAACCAAGCACAATGCTACTTGCAATCCCTGCACTAAAGAGAAGACAGAAGAATCCCTGGATCCACTTTAGTTGAATAAGCAAACTTCACATACAGGAAGACACCCCTGCCTCAAAAAATAAGGTGGAAGTGATAAAGGAAGGCAGCTAATGTCTATCTCTGTGCAAGCAGACACGTGCACATGCACACGCATGCGCGCGCGCATACACACACACACACACACACACACACACACACAGAGGCGTACATGCACACCAAAATAAAACCTATACAGGTAAAGAGTCTGATGTGCAGAGGCAAGTGGATCTCTGTGAGTTCGAGACCAGTCTGGTCTACAAGAGCTAGTTCCAGGACAGGCTCCAAAACCACAGAGAAACCCTGTCTTGAAAAAAAAAAAAAGTCTGATGTGCCCTGGCAGGGTCAGCAACAGTCTTTTGAAGGTTTTTTATTTGGGCGGAGGGGGGTGGTGGTCTGGACTTGGCCTGGGTGGAGGTAAATAAGTTTGCTTTGCAGCACTTCACTAAATTGCAAGCTAAGGCCCATGCACTTTCCTGTGTGTGTGTGATGCTTCTCTGGTAAGACAGGTAATTGTTTCAATTCACTGCTGATGGGAAACTTAAAGATGGGAAAGCAAAAACAGACAGAGCCCCAGACACAGGGTCATTGTCTCAGCAAGAATATGAGACACAGTTAGGCATCCTGATGACTTAAGCACACACTCACAGAGCACGTACTCTCAAGGGACAAACACAGAGGGAGGTGCATATGAGAGGAAGAAGGCAGATGCTCATGGACCTGTAAGAACAGAGACTGGGAGAGGCAGTCTGAGTGACTCGAGGAAGCAGCCTGGGAATCTTTCTTTTCACAACACTGTCCGTGAGGTTTGATTTACTATTGTTTTCTTAAACAAGGAGAAACAACAACAATGACCTAGTCAAGACAAAATTAATCTTGACAGTGACAGCAACCAAAAACACTAAATACCAACAGCTCTTTAAATACTAGAGCCTCCAAAGGGATTGCTTTGTGCTTAAAGATGTTAGGATTCTTCCTCAAACTGCCATCATAAAGAATATAATCCCTCAAGAATTAAAATGTTCTGTCAGAAGCAGTTATTTGGTTCAACTGCCAGGAGGAATAAGTGAACAAACAAGAGAGAAAGTGAGCAAATCCTGCCAAGGTTGCCACCAGCAGGTCCTTACAGGCACCGCACCCAGCCCTCTCTGGAACCTGCCTGAGGCCTGGAAAACACCAAGTTCTTTGCCTTGGTGTGTGCTGCTTTCCAACTTGCTGGAAACAAGGAAACCAGAATTCCATCACAGGATAAGCAGTAACGACTTCAGGCTTGTTTCCTGGGGCCACTGGCCAGTCAAGCTGCCATTTCGCTGACGCCAGCTTCTCAGTGCAGACTGCACAACCAGGAAGCCAACAGTGCACAGGAAGGAATCTTACATTTTCTTTTCAAAGTTTGGAAGTGAAAACACACATAAAACAAACTAATTTGAGCTTTTCTTTCCACATCAGCTCACAAATCAGAAAGTCAGCCTAATAAAAGAAATCCAAGCTTTCTGGAAGAGGGCAGGGGCTGTAGACACATGCTTACAGTGACTTCTGACTGAAATAGAGCTTTCTGTGGAATGTCTATGAGGACAGGGAAGTTGGGAAGCAACTCCTCACAGTGAGCTAAACATATCAACAGAACTGTCTATGATGAATTACAAAGGAAAATTTCAGGAGCAAATTGTTGCTTAAACTCAGTTTGCGGTAGCTTTTCTATTAACTACAACCTAATCGACTAAGAAGCACATCAAACACTGGTTTTAATCCAAAAACCTGGGAAAACCAAAGCGTACTAACAGCTCAAAAAGTGTATTTGCCTCCTTGCCAGGAGGGTAGTCCACACCCTAATAAGTCTCCATCTAGAGGATCCACGGTGTACTAGGTGCGCAAGCCACAGACCAGCTTCTGGGAACACTTAATAATGAGGGCTACAAACAGGTATGGTGACACATGCCTGTAACCTCAGCACTTGGAAGGCAGAGGAGGGAGGATCACTGGAAGTCTGAGGTGCCTGAACGACAGTGAGTTCCAGGTCATCCTGAGCTATAGAGTGAGAATCTGTCTCAAAAAAGAAGGGGGAAAGGTGAAAAATCACAATAATAATGCTAAAATTCAGGAACCAAAAAAAAAATCAAATCAGTTTTGACAAATAACATATGTTGAGGATGTGGGATAAAAGAAATCCCTATTTACTGCTATTGGGAATATAAACTATTCAGTATGTAAATCAGTATGGAGATTTCTCAAAAAAGAAAAAAATCTAAAAATAGAACTATCATGCGACCCAGATAAACCACTTCTGGGTATTTACCCAAAGGCCTCTGATCAACATATTCAAGAGATACTTGTACTTTAGTTTTTACTGAAATACTATTCATAACAGCTAAATCATTTAATCAACCTAAATGTCCATCAAAAGAGAAATTTTTTTTAATTTATTTATTTATTATGTATA
>NW_026067892.1:6249718-6266113 GCF_014885135.2 Alexandromys fortis | reverse complement strand
GGCACACATGTGGTGCACATAACATTCACACAGAACCACTCATACACTAAGAAAGCACCACATGTGTTCTCTCATATGTAAATCCTAGCTTCATATGTACGTGAAGGTTTAAGTGGGGGTATAGGTCATAAAACTAGAAAGGGAACTATGAGACAGTAGAGTTTTAAGGAAGTGGGGCAAGGGGAACAGAATGCACATGCCATAAAGGGCAAGGGGACTAGTAGGATTAGAAAGCTAAAGCAGGGAAGATCAGAGGGATAAGGCAGAGAAAAAAGTACTCTGCAAAGCAGGAAACTGTTTATGACACATAAATGAAAGAATTCACGACAAGTTAGCAATGATCAGGAGATATGAGTATACATGGACATAGTCACACCAAGACACAGCCCTGCAGACAAGAGGTTCACGCATGCACTCCAGCCCTCAGGCACATGATTTAGCCCCAGCTCTGTCACAGCAGTAGCTCCAGCAAGTGACTCAGCCTTTCTTCTTGTTCAACAAGAGCAGAACCTGATCAATGCCTACTTCCCCGCCATGTTCACAGGACATGTACAAGCCACTCAATTTCTGGTGGCTTGACAAGGACCACAACCACCCAGCCTTCCCGGATGCAATAGTACCCTTTAAACTGATTCTACACCTAAGCTATGAACACTACAAAGCCTATAATGACAGAACTACCCTAAATAAAAAGTAACAGAGAAGAAACTTTGAATCCTAATTTCAAATTTAGGAATGAGGCATAGAAGTCGGGGCAACCTCAACCAAAGAATGGATAAGGAAAATGTGGTACATTTATACAATGGAGTACTACACAGTAGAAAAAAAACGACATCTTGAATGTTGCAGGAAAATGGATGGAGCTAGAAAACATTATTTTGAGTGAGGTAACCCAGACAAAGAAAGACAATTATCACATGTACTCACTCATAAGTGGTTTTTAAACATAAAGCAAAGAAAACCAGCCTACAAATCACAATCCCAGAGAACTTAAACAACAAGGTCACTAAAAGAGACATACATAGATTTAATCTATATGGGAAGTAGAAAAAGGCAAGATCCCCTGAGTAAATTGGGAGCATGGAGACCTTGGGGGAGAGTTAAAGGGGAAGGGAAAGGCAGGAAGGAGAGCAGAGAAAAATGTAGAGCTCAATAAAAATCAATATAAAATAAAAAAGTTGGGGCAAAGGAGAAACAACTCAGAGTCACCCAAGGCAGAGTGAACAGTAAGCAAGGAAGATGAGGAAGCATCTAGCAGCTTCTATGTGCTGCTGCTAGGTGATAATTTGGTTCCCAAATGTCCACTAATCACACGATTGGTACCTACATGCTAAATCATTCAGGGATACAGTTGTCGTTGCTCTGATTAGAGTCCCTTCCAAAATATGTTTACAGAAAACTCAAAAGTAAACCTCATGAGCATCCACACTTTCTTCCAACCAGAAAAGTACCTGCCCCTTCCCCTTTATTCACAAATCACTTCGGTAAAGTATCTACATCATTTGATGATGCCCTCCCTTATTGGTGGATTAGCACAATCTATGCTTCAGAACACTTGTCACCCAGACATGTGAGACATGACATCCTAGTTCCCGAGTCATTTCCACACGTGTGTGCATTAGTTACTTTTCTCTTTGCTCTGATGAAAGCAACTTAAGGAAGGAAGCATTTATTTTGGCTCGTAATTCACGAAGGCAAAGAAGGCCTAGTAGCAAGAACAGCTCTAGCTGTGTGAGGTGGTTGGTCACACTGTCTGTAGTCAGAAAGCACTCAGAGATCAATACTGGCTCTTATCTGGCTTTCTTTGCCCATTCTTTTTTTCTTTTAAGTATCTTTCTTTCTTTTTTAAATTATTTTTATTTTATGTGTATTGGTGTTTTGCCTGCACACATGTCTCTGTGAGGGTGTTGTGGATTTCCTAGAACTGAAATTACAGACAGTTGTGAGTTGCCGTGTGTGTGCTGGGATTTTGAACCCTGGTTCTTGTCCTCTGGAAGAGCAGTTAGTGCTCTTAACCACTGAGCCATCTCTCTAGTCCCTTTCTTTCTCCCATTCTAATATGAGATCCCAGCCCATGGGATGGTGCCAAACACACTAGGTGTAGGTCTTCTCTCATCTGTTAACTTTCTCTAGAAACACACTACCAGACACTCCCAAAGGTATAACTCTCAGGTGATTCCGAATCCAGTCCAGTTGGCAATGAAGACTGACCATAACAGCATGCTTACATGTGTGTTGTCTTGTAGTGTCTTTTGTCTATTTTCCTATAGGTTTCTAATCTTCCCCCATTAATTAAAAAAAAAACAGGTAAAAGCTTTTTATACAATGTCCTTAATGTACTCAAATTTGTCCATCTTTCATTTTGTTGAACCTAAATTAAGTTATATTTTTGAAAAGGTTTTCTTTCCTATTTGCCTACATTTTCATTTAACACTGCCAACTTTTTCTTTTCCTTTTTTTTTTTTTAAAAATTCTTTATTCTCTGAACCATTCTGAGCTTTTTCTGGTATGCAGTATAAGGAATAAATCTATAGTGGGTGGTTGTGTCAAGAGCATAATTAAAAAGGCCACCCTGGGCTCAGCAAGTTGAGGTATTCCTTTATTATGCACTAGATTTCCGACTGGTTTGGGGCTTACAATGAACTTGTTTAATTCCCCTGTCCACGAATGCACCAACACCACACTTCAGGCAGGCTTCTCTTAACAGAGATACTGCTTGATAAGTGCATTGTTAGAATTTTTACCATGGAACATACATTAAGGGTTTACTAACACAATACAGGATGACTGTGGTATCAGTAGACCACCTATTCTAGAGAACCACTGCTAGCTATGCTACCCAATGTTGAGCTGATTTTGGCATGTCGTGTATGGGTATCTTCTCTGCAGAAGCTGGTGGTGTGGGTTGACACTAGTAGGACTATCATCTATTCTGAGCTCCTTTTCTCTATATTTTTTGGGTGTTCATGTCTGTTTAGCTTTCTATTCAATTTTAGAATCAACTGTATGACTCACCTCTCCCCTCTCAAAAAAAAAAAAAAAAAACCACCTGACTCTTGTTCTTTTCATATTTGTGCTGGCGCTACATTAAGTTTGGAAACTGACTTAGAGCCTAGGGAGGTAACTCAGTTGGTAAAGTGCTTACCTAGCATAACTAGCATTATAGAAGCCCTAGCATTATAGAAGTCTAGCATGGTGGAGAATGCCTATAATCCCAGCACCTTGGAGGCAGAAGCAAGCTCAAGAGTTCAAGGTCATCCTTGGTCACACAGTGTGAAACCTTATCACAAGAAACAAGCACTCTGAGATAGACATGCTTTGGTTAATTTCCCTATGTGATGTTTTTTTATTTGCAGGCTCTTGATATTAAAAAGTAATTTTTAATTACTATTATTGTTTTGTTTTGTTTTTCATACAGGGTTTCTCTGTGTAGCTCTGGCTATCCTGGAACTCACTCTGCAAACCAGGTTGGCCTTGAACTCAGAGCTTTGCCTGCCTCTGCCTCCTGAGTGCTAGGATTAAAAGTGTGCGCCACCACCACCAGGCAAAAGTAATTATTTTTAAAACACCAAATTAATTAGGCAATATTGACTCAGAACTGACATTCTGATGATGCTGAAACACCTAAACCAGGAACAGGGCGGCCTCTACATCATCCTTTGCACCTTAGATTCTGAACAGTTTCTGTTCTAAGAGCTTTGCTTTTATTACTGGCTTTGCTGATATCGTTATCTCTTACACAACATCTCACAGCTGGCTCCTTTGGGCATGAAAATATTACTGGTGTTTGAATATTAATTTTGTACTCCTGTCTTGGGAAATCCTTTTATCAGCTGAGTTATTTTTATCATGGTTCCCTAGAGCCATCTGATACAGCAGCCACCAGCCAGGCCTGGGCAGGGGGAAGGGTTCCAGTAGAAAGGTCTGCTGTAGGGTTTTTGGGCAGTCTACCAACAAAGACACATTGCCTTCTTCTCTTCATCATTGATGTCTTTGTTTTCGCTTGACCTTGACTCATCTTGCCTGGATGGCTGGCACACCAGGACCTCTTTGTCATCACTAACGAATCTGTACCTGTGTGCTTGGTGCTGCTTCTTCCTGGCTCAGGTTCTTCTGTGCTGCCCACTTCTCTACTCTTGGGGAAGTGGGGGTGGTGAAGAGCAAGTAAAAAGATGAAACAAATTACCAGCGCACAGTTTATCTTACCTTTCATCTCATAATCCTTTACCTTTCTGCTTCTCAAGTACATTCAAGCACCTCTATTGACAAACTGCTTCACAGAAAACAAACAAAAATCTCAAAGCTCCCTTCTGAGCTGGACAGTGGTAGTGCACACCTTTAATGTAGGCACTCAGGCAGGTAGATCTCTTGAGTTCAAGGCCAGCCTGGTCTATAGGAGTTCCAGGATGGCCAGGGCTACAACAATAGAGAAACTCAGTCTCAGGGTGGGGGTGAGGAGACAAACAAAACAAAACAAAACAAAACAAAAAACGCTTCCATCTGATGCATGCTAAATTGCAGTGGTGTGTGTGAGTCCTGAAAAAGACAGATATTTACACTTCTAGGTATTTTTATTAGAATTTAAAATAAAGAAAGAAAATACATTTTCCCCATCATTACTTCAGGATCCTGATGCTCACATGCCTATTTTACCATTGGTCCTATGTATTCTCTTCATTAACACATGATTCCTTTCAGCTGTGTATGCCTCCAGACAGACCAATGTCTGTCACACATGGCACAAGGCTTTATGGTGGTAAAGTAGGTCAAGTTTGTTCATAGTGGCTGGGTAATTGTTTTTAATAATTTGCTGATTAGTCTCTAAGCCATTCATCATTAGGACAGTTAGAGAGGGAAGCAAGCTCACATAGGTCTACAACTCCCAGTGCCTTTGGGTTTGTAGGTAACAAGCAATCTGTGTAAGTATGGCAGCATTGGGTCTGTATACTTCCTCTCACCTGCCTCTAGGACAATAATCCCTGATGGACACTTAGAACTGGAGTCAGTGGCAGACTGCACTCACACTCACACACCAGTTTAGGTTGCAGTGTTGAATACAACCTCAACCCACATGGAACACAGAGAGCTTTGTTAGGGATCATAAAAAGGCTTTAAACTCAGCAGGCAACACAGGCAAGCAGAGAAAGGAACCTATAAAACCCCCCATGGAATTTAATAAGCCTGTTCCAGGATACAATTGCAATAAAGAGAAAGAAAGGAATTAATACTGCTATGGAAAAGAAAACAGCTTTGAAAAGTTTAAATTCTATTGATAACACCAATGAGCAAGAAACAAACAGTCCTGACCCATGAAATGACACCCCACAGAAGAATTTCTCCACCAGATTGCTGATAGGCCTCTACAGTCACATCACAGAACAAGACGACAGTATCACTAGCAAAACAGACGGAAAGAAAAAAAAAAGCTGATTTCAGCCAAAATCCCTAGGCACGGGCATACTGTGAAAAGAAACTCACATAGTACGCTCAAGGGTTTCCTGGCACTTCTGCAGATAGGTGAATCACATTTCCAGTCCATGGTCTGCCCACAAGCCCCAATCCATTTTCTTAAAGAAAGCCAGCTCACAATAAAAGGTACATACAGAGACATACACTCAAACCTCACTCCTTCCTTATTTGCAATTTGATTTTGCATGGTTACAGTTACCCAATGTCAACCACAGTACCACCATATTCAAAAATGCCAGTTAACTGTAAGCATTTCTGAGAAACACAAAGAAATCTCTCGTTGTGTGGCTTTACCCCACCTAGGAGGTGAATCACCCCCATGTCTAGTACACACACACACACACACACACACACACACACACACACACACGCACACATGAGTAGACACCACCTTCCTGTTAATCACTCAGTAGCCATCTTGGTTATCAGACAGACTGTTCAAGTGACACCAACCAGCTCAATATTCTAGCACTGCCCACATCACCCACCTTACTTCTTTGCATCAAGCAGGCTCTGTGTCATCTCACACCTCCATGAGAGAAGATGCTGTGCAATAAGATGTCCTAAGAGACAGCATGGTAGCTTTGATGTTACAATATTAATTGTTCAATGGAATGCTGCTAATTTTGTACTGGGCCTGATTTATTAGTTAAACATTATCACAGGTGTGTATGGTTAGGGGAAATAGTACCTATAAGGTTTGGTAGTATTCACAGTTTTAGGCACCCATGGGATCTCAGAACACATCCCCAGTGGGTAAGCGGGACACAGTCTATGCTTATATGAAACAAATTTAATAGAGAGCATAAAGATACAATTGTAGAATGCTTTTATCTTTGCAGTGATCAAAATAACTCAATATTTGGGACTGGCTCTTATGGATTGCCTCATTTAAACGCAATTAATTAATTGTGATCTGAGAACTTCCATGACTGAGCAGAAAAGATGGAGCCAATCAGGAACAGCTGAGAAAAACAGAGAAACCAGGTCTTTCATCTTTCTAATCATTCTCAAAAGGCCAAAATGAAACTCAAGTTCCTCTAAGACATAAGCCAAATAGCTAAACATTAAAATGCAAAGGATCAATGATGCATCGAAGACTAACAGGAAGGCCACTTAGGAAGGAAAGCCAAAAATCCAGCAAGTTTCACCAGCCTCCACACTAGCCCTGCTGCAAATGCTTCTTCAACTCAATCTCCAATGCTGGACTCAGAATGTGAAGACTTGATTTGGGAAAACAGACTTTCTATTCTTACCACTAAAGTTTAGATCCCTTGGCAGATAGCAGACATCCCAAAAGACCTGCAGGAGCATGTGGAGACAGCACCTTGTGTGAGGCCCCTGAACAGGCCAGAGGTAAGCTTAGCAGACCAATAGAAAGTATCTACAGCCCTGGCATCTACCCATGTAATACTAGACTAAGTTGAAGGAAAGATTTGGTTTGGTTCATAGTTTCAGAAGATTTCAGGGAGATATGACAAAGCCATTCAGTTCTTTGTGGTGAAAACATGAGGGAGAGGCTGTTCACACCACAGCAGAGCAGGACAGGGGCTAAAAATAACCTCCAAAGGCCCGCCACCAGTGACCAACTTCTACCATTTAGGTTCTACTTCTTGAAGCCTCCATAATTTCTGAAAATAACACCACCAGAGTGGACCACTATAAGTCTGTAGGGGACATTTTATATTCAAACTATAACAACCTCTCAAAGACATCCACAGATATTCAGAGCTTCTCAAGGCTACCCAAGGACATCCAAGGCCACCCTATGATACCTATGATGACCCATGCCATCTAAGGATACCCATGACTGCCCAATACCATCTAAGATACCCAAGGTCACCGAAGGCCATCCAAGGATAGCCAAGACTGCCCAAGGCCACATATATAGATACCCAAGACTTTTCAAAGCTATTCATGATACCTAAGACTCATAATCTGCACATCCAAAGGTACCTAAGACCAATGAAAACAGCAAGACCACTCAATTCCACCCAAGATTATTGAGGATTGTCCAAAGCCACCAATAGTCAGAAGGCACAAAAAGAGAAGAGAAGGGAAGCTCACATAGAAGACAACAGTAATGGTCCTACATGAAGGAATTGTTCTCACTTTTGGAAAATGTATAAAATTGTACGAGCTAGAAAACACTCACTCCCAGGAGGACCCTGAAAACAAAGCCTCTGGGGCTTCATGTATTAAGCCATATTTTCTAGTTCATTACATGTGTTCAGGTACTCCTTGTAAGTTTGCTTACCACTGTCATTCAGTATTCAAGATCTAAAGATACACTGTTTAGGGTAACAAACCTGTAGTAGAAGGAGCAGGGCCCCTTGTTTGTCCCGGCCGCCCAGCTAGCTTACACCCAAAATAACCACACAGAAATTGTATTAATTAAATTACTGCTTGGCCCATAAGTTCTAGCCTCTTATTGGCTAACTCTCATCTCTTGATTCAACCCATTTTAATAATCTGTATGTCACCACGAGGTCTTGGCTTACCGGAAAGATTCAGCATGTCTGACTTGGCAGCTTCATGGCGGCTCTCTCTCTCTGCCTGCCTTCTTTCTCCCCGCATTTAGTTCTCTTTTCCCCACCTATCTAAGTCCTGCCCTATCAAAAAAGGCCATTGCAGTTTTTTTAATAACCAATGAAAGCAACACAAATACAGAAGGACCTCCTACATCACAAACCTACAAAGAAAAATCGACAATAGAAGTCAGGATGAGATGATCTTCATTTAAGGCAGAAGGTATAGGCCTAAGAGGAGCATCTAAGGAATTATGTTTTATATTAATGTTTTATGTCTGAAATATTTCATATTTAGAACCATTTTATATTGAGCAAAACATGAAGTATTCACACAGCTCACACCCAGGTAGGTTCTTCTATAATGAATTTAATATTAGTATATTTCTTACAAATAAATTAATATTAATTAATATTAGCTGAAATCCATACTTTAGTCAGATTTCCTTAAACACTCCCATCCAAAGACGTGACATTTGTCCTCCTGTTTCTTCAGGCTCCTCCTGATTGTGAGTTTCTCTGACTATGGAATCAAAAGCATTTTTTTTGGTTTTCCACCCCCAACTGGGTTTCCTCGGAAGTAGAAGGGGCCTGGGTTGTCAAAAAAGAAGACCACATAGACCAAGGACTATCTTCCTGACATCATCCAACTATGTTCGGTCAGCCCAACCCATCACTGTGGTACTGCCCTGGACCACCAGGTACATGTATATTTTCCAAGGTTCTCTCTGTGCAGACTTTCATTGTTCCCTTTAACCTTGTGCCCTTAATAAGAACACAGCCTTGCCCCACCATGCCCAGAGGCAGTCATGAGCCTCTGTGTTCCCCTTCCCTTTTCAGGACACAATCACAACAGAGGCTGTGGGATCTGGTAGAAATGGAGCTATGCCTCTTCATTATTTACCAATCACTGATTTGTGTTCATGTAGACTCATAGATATCTACTTCATACTTTGTACTATCACTCAGTATTACTTTTGTTACTGAAACTGACCCAGCAGGGTCACTGGCATAGCCTCCAAGTACTCCCAGGTTGCCCTAATCTTCCCATCAATGTGGGGTTGCTGTATCTAAGTGTTTCCTCACTTTCTGCCACCAAAAGGTGTCAAAGGCTCCTCAAGAACATCTCCTGTCTAGTCCAGGCCCCTGCAATTTCTAAGAAGTTCTTGTTCCTTACATCTTATTTGCATTTTTTATGGAGCATGCAGTTGTTCTGCCACCTTAGGGTACATTATGTCTCTGATAACAGCCTTCAAATATGCTGAGAAAATGGCTTTTCCACCGGATGTGTCTACATAAGCCTATAAGAAGAGCTGGCTGCATGGAGTGGAAAGAGGAGAAAGTTTAAACCATGCATAAATATTCCGGTAATTAAAAAAAATACTTAAATTCTGTATTGATAACAAGTAGATATTAAACAAAGTAAGGAAGATAATACTTAAAATTCTGATTGGCAATCCAAAAAAAAAAAAAGGTCCAAATAGCTCACCTATATTGGGAAAAAACATGCTTGCCACTGTACTTGCATTTATTCCCAGAGAACAGTTAGCAATAAACAAACAAACGAACAAATAAAAAGGTCTGCTAGCATTCCCGTTACTCAATCCGAATATCTGTGATTCTGATAACAGAATGCTACCTGGAAAGTCACACGCTGTGCTTAAAGAGAAAATGGAAATATGCACTACTTTCCAAAAGCAAAAGAATGGCTAATGGCAGGAAGCAGGTAGTCTCCAAATTCTGACAGAAAGTAAGTATCATATCATTTCAAAAGCATTAGGAAAGTGTTTTAGTTACATCATGGGGATACTACGGAAGTCTGTACCATGTTATGGCTTTTAATACAAAACTTCACCCTCTCCAAGAGGAAAATTTCAACAGTGCATCCTGATCTGCAAAGACTAGGTCCTGGGCATTGTCTGAGCATTCCTTGGAAGACCATGGGGCTATAAAAGAGAGAACTGAACAGGGACCATAACTAGGCAGTTACAAGGCCATAAAGCAGCAATGGAGGCAGTATGCAGACAGGGCAAGACAGCTTATGAGGTCCAGTGGGCAAGGAGATGGGGTAAGGTAGGTTCTCTTCCATCACATAGACCCTGCATGTCCTGTCTGGGGCTGACCATAAACAGTACAGCGGCAAATCCTCACTGAACAGGACCCAGAGTAGACTCCAAATTCCTTGACTAGAATCTCCAAACAGCACCTACACAAACCAGCACCACAGAGCAGTGTGTGGAGCAACATGACCATGGTGGCCGAGCTTGACTTGGCATTACTGCTGCTGGAAAAAACCTGCTCTGAGCCTGAGGCCACCATGCCTACCCCCATCCTGACCCCTAGTGGTCCCTGATTAGCCATGAAATCACTACCCAGCATTGGGCTCCATACCTACAGCAGCTTCCTCCCTGTACCTAGCTCTCTCAAACTGCTTGCTGTGCTGGCTCTGAAGCTCATGGTTAACTAGGGCCGATAGCCTGGATGTGCCCAGCTTACAGATAGCATGCAAGCAGCTGACAATCAATACAAAAGCCTCCAGAAATTATCAAAAAAGAGGATCTCACTAGATGGGTTGGAGTCTCTAGATCCTAGGACCAACACCAAGAGAGAAGAGGAAAGGCAGTTTCCTGCTGAGCTAGACCACTGTTTAGGAACATAGAGCACTGCAACTCTACCCTGGGACTCAAGTGTGGCCTTCTCTTTTATCTTTCACTCTTTAAACTTACAAAGTCACAAAACAATGGGTTGCGAATGGAACCTCAGTGTCTTGGGAGAATATGGGCAGTCGGCATTCTCCTAGGTCACCCTTGTAGAGTTCTCTCAAGAACCAAAGAGTTTTGGTGATTTGACTTAGGGACAAAAGTTGACCAACCAACTGGCTCAAGGACAGCTAGATCAGCTCCACACGACATTAGTCAGCAGGTCTATCACGTGTGCTCCAGCACTCAACACAAGCCTGAAGCTACCATTCCAACCTGCTCCCACATGACCTTCAGGTGCTACCTTTGGCATCTGTGTAGGTCAAATAGCTTTGACAAGTTAAAGGTAAACTTTTAAATATAGCTTTAAAAATCTTTAACAAGAAAGACTAAAAAAGAAAATCAAGTATTTAAATAGGAAATACAGGCTAGAGAAATAGCTCAGTGGATAAAAGCATCCAACTTTTCTTGCAGAGAACCTAAGTTCAGTTCCCAGCACCCATATCAGACAGCACACAACAGCCTGTAACTCCAACTTCAGCAGTTACAATGCCTTCTTTCAGACTCTATGGACACCTGGACTCACAAATATATACCCCCACACACACTTTTTTACTCTTTAAAAAAGACTATAAGCTTACTTGCACTATGTTTATAAAAATGCTATATTGTTTTATGCATACTTTTATCTTTGCAAATTCACATTTAGACTACTTTGTGTATAAGTCAGTATCTCTGGACAGGGCAAGAGACTACACCTCAAACAGATTATGGAGCATAAGCTGATGCAACAGCCTTCTGGTAGCATCAGGTTCACATCCTACAGATACTTGAGGACCTAGGTACTGTGACCATCACAGCTCAAGGCAGGCAGGTCACGAGGCAATACCAGGTATGATGGCTAACTCTCTGTCTGTCTGTCTGTCTGTCTGCCTGTCTCTCTGTCTCTCTCTGTCCCTCTGTCTCTCTCAGATTTAGGTACCTTCATCTGCATCCAACAGAAATGGTACGGTGTTTTTAAATGGACCCCAATGTGCCTAAACTTTAAAAAAAATATAATAAAAAACTATAACATTAGGGCTGGAGAGATGGCTCAGTGGTTAAGAGCACTGACTGCTCTTTCAGAGGACCTGGGTTTAATTCTCAGCCCCACATGGCAGCTCACAGCTATCTGTAACTCCAAGATCTCTGACACCCTCACACATATAGGCAAAATCCAATGCAAATAAAAGAAAAAAACCTAAAACATTGAGGGCCAGGGAGACAGCTCAGTAGGTAATGTTGCTTGCCACCAAGTCTGACACCTGAGTTCAATTCCCAGGACCCTTAATGACCGTCCCCTTAAGTTGTTCTCTCATTTCTGAACATACATGTCCATGCCCCCAAACATATACAAACAAAAATAAAACATGTTTTAAAATGATTTTAACAGACTCACACTAAACATTAAAAAACACAACTAATTGTAACTGATTAATACAATAAAATAAGACTGCTGTCCTATCAGAAATCACATTTTTCTGTTACCAGTCCTACACTGCTGTGAGGAGCACTGCTAAACCTACTACCATGAGGATTCCTCAATGGGAAGGCAGGAGTGAACACGCCTGTCAGGTCAACACCCACAATCCTGAGAATCCATCACCTACCAGTTAGTGTTCCACCACACCCCATGAGGCTGGTAAAACAGCTACTGAGATATTATCTTCTTGGGGGAAATGAGCACCTATAGCAAGGATATTTCTGCTCTACAGGGAACATGTAGTTGGTCTAAAAACCCCAAGCACTAATTCTAAGACAGAGGCAGTGAGAGTCAGAGAGAAGCTAGGCCAACACCCAGCTTATACTGGTAAAGCCTCTACCCTAGAGAGAAACTTGAACTGAGCTTGGGACAGAAGACTGGAAAGGCACTCAAGTACACTGACAGATGGGACATCAACAAATACCACCTTAATGGCAGCTTCTGACTCCTTGGCATATCCTGTTCACCTTGCCTCAAACACACTGCTCAATTATTTAATCACCACAGGAAAGAGGGACTAACATCTTGCTTTGCACATTGATAAACTGAGGCCCAGCAGGTTAACAATCACATGGTAAAGCGAGGATTCTACCAAGCAGCCAGATTCCAGGACCCAGATGATGACCCCTTCCCATGGCTGAGAGCAGGACCCAAGTAGCTGGGGAGAGCTGTATGAGGAGGCCATGGTCGCAGTAGACACGGGGAGGGTAGTCTGAGGGACTGCTGGCAGATGAAGCCAGGTCCAACACACTTTGGAGCTAATGAGATTTTTGTTCCAGCGGTGCCAGGATGTTTCTGAGGACTATAGGCACAGAGCTAGGACAGTGACCTCTAACAACTGTGAGCAGGGTACCAATAGCATGGAAGAACTGTGGAGCAAAAGAGAGTTGTGGGTTAGCCTGCCATCTACTAAGCCGTAAAGAGTCCTAGAGAAGTGGACATCTTGGAAAGGAGGCTGCAGGGACAGTGGGCACATTGATGCAAGGGACCTGAATGATAAAAGGAAGCAGAGATTCTGGGACACGCACCAGCTCTCTAGCAACCAAGTGGGTGGCGGTGGCAAGTGCTGTGAAGAGGAAGGCTGAAAGAAGAAGCACCGGTTGCAGATGCCATGCACCTGGAAAAGCAGGTGAGAAGAGCTCCCAACAGGCCACCAGGAGCCAACATGGAGCTTGAGAAGGGAGGGACTAATGACCAGCATGGCCCTGAATCCAATGACACACCTCTCAGCGGCTAAAGCCGAAGTCATGGCCCTCTGAGCTGTGTCTAATCAAGGCAGGTCCAAGTGAAACACAACCTCATGGGCATATCTCAAGTCCCCACTAGCACTAACCCTCCTGTCATAGAAACTCCACAGTGACCTTTCCAAACCAGCTTTGAATTTATCTTGCTCCGAGGAAGGGAGGTTTCTTTCCCTTTTAAAAAAGACCCAAGTCGCCTCATACCATGTCACCAGAATCGTGGGTATCCCTGACTAGTTCTCAGGCTGTGAAGATGCAGTCCTCATATGAGTCTGGCCCCTCTCGTCTGCAGGAGAGCTGGCTTCTCTGTTTGCCTTTGTTCCCATTAACTGAGAGCAGTATGGTGGCCCCTTCTCTTTAGAGCACTGAGTGCCAGTCTCTCAGCTCTTGCCTAGAGGGCAATGCTGATAAGTATAGGAACCTTCCCTCAGCTCTAGCTCACAGCAGAATACCCTGCATAGAAAAACAAATGAAAGGAGAAGACTCCTCCCAAGTCTCCAGAGGGCCCCTATCCCTTCTCTTAGCCCTTCTGGGTTTTCCTCTGGTGCCATCACTCCTAAGGAGGCTGAAGATAAAAGCAAAGCAACTCCAGATGCCTTTCCTCCCCTTTGGTTCCCAAGATGTTTTTGCTTTCCTGATGAAGAAAACGCTCTTCCCTGCTTCCCTCTGGTCTGCTTCCCAGTCATGCTTTTGAAAGAAAGCCATTACCAGATCCAAGGACCCAAGCTGGAGATGAGAAACCACACTTTGGTGCAGCACAGTAGAGGAGGCAGGATGGCCTTCTGTCCCAGCCCCAGGATGCTCTCCTGTCAGTAATGAAACCCAGGGGCCAAGAAAAGAGATTTAGGAGATAGCCAAAATACATCCTTGAGGCATGAGTGAAGGGTGAAAAAGCAAGGAGGCTGACAGCAGCAGTCAGGGGCAGACTAGGAGGCAGAGAAGGATTCAGGATGTGAGCAGGGGCATCCAAGGGAAAAAAGTAGAGAGGAGTCTGGAGCATACACAGAAGACTAGCCAAGAAGCCACTAAGCTGGCACAGACCAGAAGCAGGACCTTTTCAAGTCCTACTGAGACACTTTGACACAACCATCGGCTGGTAACCTTGACAAATGTTAGGTTGTTAAGGATTAGAAGAGCCACTTCGGAGTTAGGGGGAGATCAAAACCTGAGCCAGGGAGGCGGACATCATAAGTAAGCCAGGAAAGCTGCTTACCACCAGCATTTGGGAATAGAAGCTTGCCTCAGTCCAGGGCAGGAAGCCTCTTGGATGACCCTTGTCCCGTTCCAAGGTCTTCATTTTTCTCCTTCTTCACAGTGGCTATCTTTCACCATTTGTGGAATTGACGGAGATACATCTACATAATGAGATACTTACACACCAGCAATGACCATGCTTCATTCCTTCGCTACAAAATCTGCCAGAGGCATGCTGGAGGAGCTGGCTGTGAAAGAGGGCTGGAGGGGAGAACCAGGTGAACTTCAAGCCTACCAGGACCTTCACTGTCTAGGGGACCAGGGATAGGATATGGATAAGGAGCCTGGACAGCAGGGGCTTCCAGGGTTCCAGATTGCACGGCACCAAGCCCCCAATCCTCTGGTAAGGAACCCTGAGACCAGATGTTGCAGCTCCTCCAGGTTAGCAGTGGAGGGGCCTCTTCTGCAGAGAGGCCTGGCCAAAAGGCAGAGACAGGTAACAGGAATGCTTGTGCATGTGCAACAAGAGATTTCAGAAGTTCCAGAAATTTCTAACACCTGAATCTTTACCAAAACAGGACAATCATACTTCCAGAATCACTGAGGCAGGAGTGAAACACCACTGCAACAGCAAGGAGCAACGACGTGACCAGAGAGAGGACTCAGCACTCACCAATGCCTATATCTTGTGTTATCTACAGGATGAGAGGGATGTTTCAGGAAGCCTGCAGGGTGAGCCATAAGCAGACTTAGGTGGCCATACCAGACACCAGTAGAGGAGGCCTGGTACCTCACCTGGGTCTTCAGGGGTTCTCCTAACCTTGAGAGTTGACTGGAAATATAGAAAAAAAAGCCCAGAACAACAGGCAAACTGTATAACACCCTGGTACACACCAGTCAGGGTCTGGCTCCCAGCCGAGGACAAGTGACTAAGTGAAGCCCCAGGCAGCACGGGCAGTGGTGGGGCTGCTTCCTTCCTTAGAGACTGCCTGCTTGGGAGCTGATTTTAGAGCCTTTGGTTTCCTGGTTTTCATTGTTCCAATTGTGTCAGCTATGGGGTGTGATCTGAGACACCAAAACTATTCTGATCCATTAGCAACTAACAGAGCCCCCTATCAGCTGCAGAAGGGAGACTTTGCTTTCTTTAACTTCAAAACACTAGGAATAATAGCAATTTGGACATCTTTAGGACCTAGGCTCTAAGTTCAAGAAAATAAGTAAGAGAGCCCAGGGAGATGGCTCAGTCAGCAAAGTGCTTGTCATGCAAGTAGGAGAAACTGAATTTAATCCCCATCAACCACAAGGGGACTGGGGGGGTGGGGGTGGGGTTACCTGTAAACCCAGTGCAGGGTGGGTGTGGAAACCGGTCTTCCAACAAGCCCAGCAGAATCAGAAAGTTCCAAATTCAGAAAGATAGCCTGTTCCGAAAATACGGTGGAAGGCCAGAGAGATGGCTCAGCAGGTAAAGGAACTTGCCCTACAGAAATTTTGCCTGAGTTGAATCCCCAGAACTCCAAAAAGTTGTGCTCTGGCCTGCATACGTGACCATGTGCTTGCATGAACTCACGCACATATGCACGGGGCGGGGAGGGGGGGGTCAGAGACAGAAATAATAATAAATAAAAATTTAAAAATAGATGGAAAGAGCCGGGCGGTGGTGGCACACGCCTTTAATCCCAGCACTCGGGAGGCAGAGGCAGGTGGATCTCTGTGAGTTCGAGACCAGCCTGGTCTACAAGAGC
>NW_026067892.1:6218890-6247921 GCF_014885135.2 Alexandromys fortis | reverse complement strand
ACCTTCCTTTGCTCCAGCCAGGGTCTTCAGGAATAAACAATCCTAAACCCACAAAGAGTTTGCCCTTTATGCCCATCTGATGTGTACCTACGGCTGATCAACACAGCAAAAACTTTAGGCAAGCCGGGCGATGGTGGCGCACGCCTTTAATCCCAGCACTCGGGAGGCAGAGGCAGGCGGATCTCTGTGAGTTCGAGACCAGCCTGGTCTACAGAGCTAGTGCCAGGACAGGCTCCAAAGCCACAGAGAAACCCTGTCTCAAAAAAAAAAAAAAAAAAAAAACTTTAGGCAAGCAGAGTGGGCACTACATGCTAAGCATGAACAAGAGGCATACATTTGGCAGTGTCCTGCAGGTCACACAGCACCAGCCTATATTTCTGTGGAAATATAATCACTGTCCTTATACAGTTTCTCTAGGGGGATAAAATTAAAGAACAGAAAGCATTTGTGTGAAATGATCAAATATGTCACTCAGTCATCTGCATGTGGGCAATAATCATCTACTATGAGGCACCAAGAAATACAGGGGAAAAATCCCAAGAGTGTAAGTCAATGTCTCTGTTCCTGGTAGCTCTACGGCGTAAGTGCCAACGGACAGCTGGTTAGCAGAATCCAGACAGAGGTTTTCCTCGGAGTACTTCCAAAAGCCGACTGAGATGTTATGCAAGCCAATTTCTTTCACAGAGTTCCAGCAATGGTGAAATCTAGGTTGAACTTTGTGATCCCAAGTGTAGCTCTGAAATCCTTATGATTCCCTCCTCTGAACTCCACATCTTATGAAACAAAGATGCTGCAGCTTCATTCCCAAACCAGCTCCTAACTGGAGCAGTTACTTACCATTCACTGATTACGCCACTACCTTCTTGGAACTGGAAATTTAAACAACAACAAAAAATTATTGCGTGAGGCTCTGCAAAAGTTTAGATAGCATTTTAATGAAAATAAATTGTCAATGTATTATGAAAGGAAAAATAATCCCCTGGGGTATTCCACAAAAGAACATGATGTTACATGGGAAAAAAAATAATAAACCCAAATACAAAATGATAAATTCAGTTCCAGAATAACAATTTGGCTGTATTGTTATTTTGGGTGGATATTTCCCCAGAAAGAAATCAATCTGTATTCATGGAGACTAATAAACATGTATCTGATGTAAGTAATTTTCCTCCTATCTAGAAGAGTTTGGACATGAACAATTAAGTCATTGCACCTTGAACTGTGGCCCAAGTACATGAGTCTCTTTGGGCTTTTACCTTCAAACAGATGGGTCTCGGGCCATTTGTACTCAGGCCTAGAACATGTGTAAATTAACACTAAGGGCTTCCTCCCATTCTTGTGTGAGGTGTGTGTGTGTTGGGGGTGGAGCCACCCAGGTAATGAGTGCACCCTTTCTGAGGCAGCACAAAATCCCATCTGCTCTCACGCAGCCAGGATACACACAGGTGATAAGCTCTGCCAATCCAACACCCCCACAAGATTCTACCTCAAGAGAGAAAAAGCTGAAGAAGTAGGTGCCTGGTACACAAAAAGAGACACAAAGCTTAAGAGATGTCAGATTGGAAGGGCTCTGAGGTTACGCTAAGAACCTCAAATAAATTCCCTTTCTCAATAGACCCAACTCACCCAGAGTAGGCTAGCCATCATGTGGTTAGTGTGTTTGGGTTGTACTTTTTTAACAGCAATAACAAAGCCTGTGTTTATGTGCCCTACCCATTAGTAAAGGCACAGGAAACCTGTTGACTTTCAGACTTGTTTTCTAGCCCAAATGGTAGCTGTATTAACAACTTTATAATGTTGGGAAAAGGGGCAATTAAATCTTAATTGATTATCTTTATCAGTCATGATACACTGCAAACTCACATAACTGCTAAGTTCGAGACAATAGACAACGTAGTTCTTCCGTACCAAATGAAGTGCAAAAGGGTTTACCAACTCTGGCCCTCTGAAGTTTTGTATTTCCTCACAAGACCAGAGTACCTTATCTCACTTTCTTCAATCCTGTCCCAAACCTGTTCAACTCTTCAGAACCCTCCTCCAATACTGCATCCTCTCAACAGGCATTGACCCAAAGGGACATCTGTGTGCCAAGTGCTAGCCCTGTATGGACCTTAGCAGCCAGAACACAAGGGCATGGCATGTGCTATTTACGCCTGCACAGGAATTCTACAATCAGTATTTTCTGGACAACTAAAGAACCTTAGAAGCCACCACTTTAGCATCTTCATTTCACATTCAAAGAAGCTGGGGCAGATTCAGAACCAAGCTGGGATTATTCCCCACAAGTCCCTAAATTCTGGATCACTCTCCTGCTTGGTTCTCAACCAAGCAGTTGATAAGCTACACTTTCTCCAGTTTTAATTCCTGTAAGCCTCCACAGTTGAATCACATAGATTTTTCATTCTGTCTGGCTGCTTTTTTCTGAAACCTCCCAGAGCATCCGACTTTCAAATGCTGTTATCACTTCAGGGAATGCATTTCAACCACACGCCGCCCAAGAGTGTAAGATGATGTCGTTGAGGCACAACTTTTTTTTCCCCAGGATGTGAGCACCCTGTTTTCAACAGATTAATTTACTATATTGTACTTTATGATTTTATAACAATTTTGAATGTTTTGTAAATGTTTCTATTCTACAAAGAAAAGCAAGGAAGTCTGGAGATAACACAGACATATGGGCATAAATACATGACTGATTCAGTAAGTACAGTAGGATGTGGGGGGCAGCATGTAAGGCAGAAAAGCATACGTTTGCAGAGGCAGACAACTTCTTCAATTCAGGCTCTATCACTTACCACCTACAGAAGGAATAAGAAAAAGTTACTCCCCCATTCAGCAAGGATTTAAAAGTACCTGCCATCTGCCAGCCACTGTTCTGGGCCTCAGGACATATAGTGCACCAGTCCTGCTTTCCAGGAGCTTCCAATCCTGCCAGGTATTTGGATGAAAGGAGGGAGTAAGGTATAGACAAACGATAAAAACAACCAGAGTGACAGAGCACATACATATGAATGTGTGTGCAGAAATACGTGAGAGCTGACTAGAGACCAAGGGCAGATTGGGGGTAGGAGACAGAAGGGGCTGGCTGGGAACACCTGAGATGGAACAGGTGCGGGGTTTCAAGCAGGAGAGACTACTTGGCTGCTATCCAAGAACAAACTGAAAGGACACATAGTGGGAAAAGGGAGATTGGGCAGGCAGCCACTCAGGTAAGCCCTGAGAGCAACTTCTCAACGATGAAAAGGGGTGGTGGCCATCCCACAGAACAGTGTCCTCCGAAAATCAACATGAGAACCAAACAAGACTAACCATGCATGACACACAGTAAGAGCTTAGGAACTGTTTGCTAAATAATAGCCAGCTCTCCCAAGAAGTCACTGAACCTCTTTACAAGAGTTTCATGATTGATCTGAAAAACATCAGCCCTGGGATCTCCTATAAGAGAACTGACCCAAGAGCAAGGATCTCCCTGAGCATAGCAGTTCTACCAACTTAAAACTTAGAAAGCTTGTGACTTACAGACAACATGTGATGTATTTCAAAGACTATGTAAGCACAAAAAAAATGCTACACATTGTATACCAGTGGGTAATCTGATGCAAAATGTCTGTCCTCAGTATCACCATCCAAGAGTGACAAGAGCTTCCCTAACAGTTCCCTGACCTACCATGTCCGACGACAAATAAGACCCACTTCAGAATAGAAGAGAAAATGCTGCACAAAGAAGTCAACAAGAGCCTAGTGAGAGTGCTCAGGGGGAAAGCACTTGCTACACAACTTTGATGACCTGAATTCAATCCAGAGAATCCATGGTGAAATGAGAGAACCAGCTCCCAAAGTCATCCTTATCTCTAATGATATGTGTAGCATTCAGAGGCCATGCACATGTGCACACACACACGTGCGCGCACACACACATAAAATAAATAATATTAAAACAGAGAGGGAATGAGTCTCTCCTAACTGAGAAGCCACTGATAGTTATGGCTTCTACGGCAGGAGAAGAAATTTTTTTAAGGGTGGAGCCCTAGTAAGTCAACCACACTCCAGTGAATGATTCCATACCTACCAACATATGATCAGCACAAACTGAACTCAGCAGATTATTTAAAGGGGGTAGGCAAGAAGTGGGAAGGGTTGGGGATAGGGAGGTGGGGGTATTTGGGAGAAGCTAGAAAAAAATACATATGAAACAGGAATGGTGCTTGCGCTGGTGACTCTTATGCCAACTTGACACAAACTAGAATCATCAAAGAGGAAAGAGCCTCAACTGAGAAATGCCTCCAGAAGATCAGGTTGTAGGCAAGCCAATGGGGCATTTTCTTAATTAATGATAGATGGGAGTGAGCCCAGCCCATTGTGGGTAGTGCTGTCCCTAGGCTGATGGTACTGTGTTCTATGAGAAAGCAGGCAGAGCAAGCTATGGGGAACAAGCCAGTAAGCAGCACCCCTCCAAAACCTCTGCATCAGCTCCTGCCTCCAGGTTCCTGCCCTATTTGAGCTCCTGTCCTAACTTCCTTCATGATGAATAGTGATATGGAAGTGTAAGCCAAATAAACCCTTTCCTCCCCAAGTTACTTTTGGTCATGGTGTTTTATCATAGCAATAGTAACCTAAACCTAACTAGCATGTGGTATATGCCTTTAATCCCAGCACTCAAGAGGCTGAGGCAGGTGTATCTCTGTGAGTTCAAGGCTAGCCTAAACTACATAATGACACCTTGTATCACAAAGCAAAGGAACAATAAAATACATAAAATCTCAAAAAATATAATTAAAAATATTTTTAAAGGGTGGAGGACCAAGAAGACTGACCAGACACACCCAGGTGGGCTCTCACACAGGCTATTGGAGTGACCTATGCCATGAACAGGTATCAGAGGAAAGAAATTGTGGCTACAAGATATGGTTGGAGCTTCTGGACTGTTCAGTGTGTGGCAGCTCATAAACAAGAACCACCCACAAGCTACAAAGTGCCCTAGGGTCAAAGCTGCTGCATGCAGTGCCCTTCAAGAACACATGTGGGATTTCTTCATAGGTTCTGTGTCTGTGTCCTTCAAAATACCCTCTATAGCCGGGCGATGGTGGCACATGCCTTTAATCCCAGCACTCGGGAGGCAGAGGCAGGCGGATCTCTGTGAGTTCAAGGCCAGCCTGATCTACAGAACTGAGTTCCAGGACAGCTAGGACTGTTACACAGAGAAACCCTGTCTCGAAGAAACAAAAACAAATAAAAAACCAACAAAACAAAAAGGTGGAACATGATTGAAGAAGACATCCAACAATGACCTCTGGTCTTTATACATTCACACATATGTGCACACATACAAAAAAAAGAATTTTAAAAAGTATAGGTTGCACAGCTTTTATTTTTATAGAAATGGAGGCTATTAAAATAATTTCTTAAATGATTATTCAGGTAAAGGGTTAGATTCAAGTATGATGCTAGAAACAGCTACAGTGACCATGTCCTTCGAGCCAACTGGGATTTGGAACAGTCCCTAGTTTTAGGCACTGCTTCAATATTTATAGGAAGCTGTGTTTTTCCTGTGTCCTGTGCTACTGGTATCAGTCATGACCAGGTGACTTATGGGGGTAAATACATGTCCCTCTTTAATAATCTAATGGAACACAGCAATGGAGGAAATTTGACTTTAGACAAGGACTCCTAAGCTCTGATTTTTAAAGGTAACATTAAGACCAGGTATGGTGGTATACACAGGTAATACAGCATTTACAAGGCTAAAGCAGAAAGATCAAGGCCAGCTGGGCTACAAAACAGGCACTACCTCAAGAGAAAGAAGAGAGGAGGAAGGGGAACTATGGGAAGGGGAGGGGAAAAACAGGGGAAGGAAGGGGAGAGGGGAGAAGGGGAAAAAGAGAAGGAAAGGGAGGGATAGAAGGAGAAAGGGAAAGGCGGAGGAGGGGAGACAAGATGAAATAACAGTGATCAACTTCCAGACTGAGACTTGCTCTCATAATTGTTACCTTGAAGAACTAAATTCCAAGGTATAACTGTACTAAAAATAGAAACCATGTATACTCCCAAAACATTTTCTGCTATGTTCATGTTTTGAATCAATCAAACCAACCAGTTATGACACTGTAGGAAGGAAGAGAAAGGTCAGTCACCACACAAAGCAAAGGAGGAGGGAACTGTCCACTCCAGCAGAGCACCAGGGATCAAGGGAAGAGAATTAAGACTATGGGTCTCAGCACAGGCCTACCACATTCCAGGCCTCTCTCCTTTGGCCACAGTAACTCCAGGCCTTCCCTATCACACTCTCTGCTCCTCTGAAACCTCCTCCAAGAAACCTGAGAAGGAAGCTGATCTCTAGAGTCTTGTGAATTGTTTCAAATAAATAAAGTAGAGCCATTTTCTTATTAAAATAAAATAATGCTGTTTAAAGTAAAGACGAATTAATTTGCAAAGGATTAGAACAGCAGAAACCCAACCCAGTATGCAGAATGATGAGCAGATGGGGTTCCGGGGTCTCCTGGCTTACATCCAAACGCCCAGCCCATCACCATCCAGGCACCATCTGGGTTCACCAGTGCCTCCTCCTCACGAAGCTCACACTCAGAGGATCCACCTTCTCACCCACAGCTCATCGCTATACCCAGCACACTAAACATACTGTGAATGGGTAGATGGCCAAGCTCCCGATTCTCAGAGCCACCAAGCTACCCAAAGACACATTCACCATAGAAAACTAAAGCCAGAGGCCCACACCACCTCCTGCCCTCTCTAGGAGTGACTCACTAAACCAGGCTCACTACCATTCACTCAGTGGTGACAGTTAATGCCATAAAAAGTACTACTTCACCAAATTTCCAATTACTATACTGTTATAGCCCTTTAAGCATTAACCTTTTCTAATGTAAAATCATAATTCAACTTCTTTGCCTTCTAAGCGTAAAAAGTTAGTAAAAGCAGAAACAATCATACACGTAGCGAGGCTGAATGTCAACTAACATCAAAGCAGGAAGTTTCACAACCCAAGCAGTGGAAGAAATCTGGTTGACTTAAAATAATGCCGGGGGCAAAATTAAGTGGAAGTCTGCGTAAGGAGAAAATTGTCAGGGACAGTCTATTGATGTGTCAGCCAAATGAGAGATGCTTCATGAGGACAAGACTGGCTGATCTTTATATGTACTACCAAACTTCCAACTCCAAAATGTGCCATAACGGGCACATAGCAGGAATTCAAAAAAAATCTGTTTAATGACTAGGTAGGCAAATGAATGGAGCAAGGCCTAGTTTATGCTAAGGATGAGAAGATGTATGAAATTAAGCCAATGGCACCACCACATTTAAGCAGAGCTGTTATCACAACCCATATTGTGGAGTCAACAAAACTAGTACCCAGAGCAGCCATGGCCTACAGGCTCAGGACACTGCAACTACTAAAGATAAACGTGGCAGGTGTTCAAGCCAAGACTAAGGACGCCATGGCAGCACAGGTCAGCAGCAGTCACCTGAAGAGGTAGAAGCATGGACCAGAGAGCACAGGGCTATTTCAGGGGACGGTCACATGAAAACACTAAGAGGAGAGCTATCACCTGCTTCCCAACAATGCCACACTTTCAGCAGACCCGCCAACCAGGTGACAGCACACTGGCAAGCTGAGCTAAAATATAAACTAACAAAATTGGCAAATGTTCAAATCAGGCTTTGTCCCCTACCTGGAAAGCAAGGTGCTAAATATTTATACCACTAGGGATACTGTGCAGTCTGTAACCCACGTCTCAAAAAATAGGAAAAGCTCGGGGGCTGGAAGTGGGAAGAGTTTCCTCTTGAAGACGGTATTAAACAGAAACTGTGGCTTTGCAGTGTGTTTGCATCCTCAGAATGCAGGATGTCAGGAAGCCCATCCTGACTTTTCTGTATTTAGAGATGGTAGAGGGAAACCACGACCATCTCATCAGATGCAGTGGATGCAGACAGTAAGTTCCAATGCTGCTCGTGACAAAGATAACCCTTAAGAGTCCTCAGCAAACTGGGGAGGGACAGTCCCTTGCCACATATAACATGTACAGAACAACTACAATGACCCTCCCCCATTTAATGGCAGCATGAGGGGACTTGAGTGAGAGATAAGGGTCAAAGAAGCAGCCTGCTCATTATCACCACCATCCATGCAGCACAAACCACAGGGTATCCAAGACTCTAGACAATGCTACAACTGGACATTAGATATTATAATACCATAAGTAGACCATGTGCTCAGAATAGGATTCTTTATGTAGACGCCATGAAATATAATTGCAAGCTGTGGCTATAATCACATACAAAACCCCCACATTAACGAGTCTTGGAAGATAACTGATGAGACTTCTACAGTGAGGATGCTTGGCCTGGGGGCATGGGGCAGACCACTCGAAAATGTGGGCTAACATATTAGGCCAACCTCAAGCTACAAAAAAATTCATATGAATCAGCTCAATGTGAAAGGCAAAACAACCACTACAATAAAATGAATAATAATAGAGAGAAATGTTCTTAGATGAGATATAATATCCCAAAGAAATAAAGGAAAAGACCAACACATTTAACTATGAAAAAAAAAAAAAACCTCTTCTTTTTGGGTAAGGAAGGAAAAATGAAGGAAACCAAAGCCAAAGATCAAGTAAGGCAAGCAGCTAATGTAGGAAATATTCATTCCATATCAGGAATCAAACACTCAAATGCACCTCTAGATTTGGGTCAGCTGAGGGCTCACTTTTTCCCTGAGGGCCCGTGTCCACCCACATGTGAAGGGACATCTGCAAAGTGCTGCACACTGCAGCTAGAGAGGCAACCAGGATTTCCAGGAGGATGAAGTGACCTGAGCCCTCTCAGCAACAGAAGAACACAAGCTGGACGGTGGTTGCACACACCTTTAATCCCAGCACTCCAGAGGCAGAGGCGTTGCTCTGGGTGCGCTCTTTCTATACATTCTTCCTCAGTCTTTTATTTTGAGATTTTAGATGCCATATGCCCTTCATTTCACCACTCCTGAAAGCATAAGCTCAGGGATCTGAGCTGTGAGCACTGGGAAAGACTGGGTAGGAGACTGTCAAACTGAGAAATGAACTCAGTGTGGGACCATTAACTGTGGCAGCTTCCCACTAACCTTTTCTCCCCAGGATCCCATTGGGCGCCCCACCTTGTATCTCACTGCTGTGGCTTCTCTATGTCCTCTAAGCAAAGCGAGCGTCCCCAGCCTTCCTTTTCTCTGCTGTATAGGCACAGCCCAAGCACTGACGGTGACCCCTAATGGAGCAGTTTGAGTTCTTTCCTCATTAGATAATGTAGTGTCCCTGGTTGTGTAGGGACACTAGAGGACCGCATGAGGTAGGCAAGCTCATTGCAGGCCAGGTCACCCCTGGTGAGGGACTATCTGTTGCCTCTCTCCACTCTAAAGTTACTTTTTCCCTTTTTAATAAATAAAGAACTTGGGGTAAAGATGTTCTGTTTCAAGGCAAAAACCCCTTTTCTCCTCAACTTTTCCCCACTAATCTTAGCACTGACCTCTGGAACACCCATCCTGGGATCCCAGCACTGTGACCACAGTGTTTGCCTACCCTGGCTAGACTAGGCCCTTTCTTGTTCCTTCTGCACTGACTGGCACTCTTCCACGAGGAAGAGCTGTCCATTCTTCCATATTTACATGCTTATCTGGTCAGCTGACTGTATTAGTGGAGAGTGACCTGAACTTTATTCTATGACCTAATTAATCATGATTCCCTTTCTTTGTTCGTGAAGGGTTCCCTCAGGTTGGCCCTGAGCCTTTCCTCTCTTCCTGGCACCAACAGACATCCCAGAGATGTCTTCTGTGAGCCACCGCACAGGGTATGTGAGTGGGCTCACTGATACTGAGAGGCATTGCTTCTGGGCCTTCCCAGAGTACCCGTGTGAGATCACACATCTGCGTTGCCCTGCACTATTAAAGACCACCCAACTCCAATGCAACACCACATTCCAGCCCCTCCTGACCTTATCTGAAACCTCCTGGAGCAAGGGGAATCCTGGCTTCTGTTATGATCAACCCATGTTTGAAACCATATACACACAGTACAGCCTGACACATTTAACTCCTGACCCTCGAGAAACAAATCTATCAAGACAGAACATTTCATTTGGTTCTTCCAGCTTTACCCTGAAAGAATCCAGTCAATATACTTTTTTCTTTCACTTGTTCTACTCGGGTCTCTACTTGCATCCCACATAGAGTCACCATGTACCCTAATTATCTACTTCACCGGTATATGAAGCATCTGTATCTCGAAAGGCTAGCCTGTGTCAGTTTACTGTATACTGATATACAGTATAAGGTGTACTGTTACAGTGCGGTGACCCATCTTTTCTTTTTTATCACTTCTACATCCTGCTGTGACCACACTCCTCCATTCCCACCTCTTCTTGTACAAGCATCTAGCCAGCATGCATTTCAACATGAAGGAAGCTCACTAAACATTCGCACTCAGTACGTCCTGGAAATTGTTGTAAGACAGCCCACAGAGATGATCCTGCTCTTCATGACTCTCATGAATATGAGTATCTAGGTCATGCTACACATATTTTCATATTATTGGATATGTGTTTTTTTAGGCTGAATGTAGGTTTAATTTAGGGGGTTCCATGGTTCAAACATTACAGCTGATTTTCTCTTCTGATGAATGAGTAAAACATACACACACACACAAATACTACTAAGGATCTGACATAAGACTGCCATCTTAAGAAACCCATATAGTTTCTGCTCAACATTATGCCAAGATAATTCAGATAATTCACCCTGGAAACAACCAAGGCACATGATGTAGAGAACTCCTCAGTAGAAGGCAATGGTTGTGAACCTAGCCTTTAACAGCTGAGCCATCTCTCCAGCCCAGTGGAAGGCAATGGAAAACCAATCTCAATGACAGAAATGGGCAAACACATCCACACAAAGACATTTTACTAATGTTTGGAGTAGCATAATTTGTAATTGTTACAAAGTGGAAACAGCCTAACCTAACATCATTTCTGGTAAGAGATGACCAGGATGTGATACATACACATAACAAAAGAGCAGACTACTACTGCAAAGCTGCAAGGTGGGTGAGCCTTAGATGCACGTAAAGTGAGCTACACCCTGCAGAGAAGTCTGCCTAGGACCTGATTTCAATAAGATGAAAGGTTGACAAAAGGGAATCTAGAGATTGCATGCAGACGACCTACAGCAGGGGCTGGGTCTTAGTTAAAAGTTTCTGTTGCTGTGATGAAACATAAGCTTACATTTCCACATCACTGTTCATCACTAAAAGAAATCAGGACAGGAACTCAAGCAGGGCAGGAACCTGGAGACAGGAGTTGATGCAGGGGTCATTGAAGGGAGTTGCTTATTGGCTTCCTTCCCCTAGCTTGCTCAGCCTACTTTCTTAGAGAACCTAGGATCACGAGCCCAAGGACAGCATGACCCACAATGGACTGGACTCTCCACAACTGATCACTAATGGAGAAAATACCTTACAGCTGGATCTTACGGAGGCATTCCCTCAACTAAGGCTCCTTCCTCTCTAATGACTATAGCTTGTTTCAAGTTGACACAAAAGCAGCCACTGCAGGTTACAATGAAAATAACTGAAAACAGACATGGAGGGCACTCAGTGAAATAGGAAAGCTCCAAAACTGGACTATAGTGATATTGTCACAACCCAGACCTGAAAGAAAATTCTTAAAGTAAAACAAGCAATTTTGTTTTCTTCCTCATCTTCCCAGAGCACTCTGAAAAATGAACCTTCAGACGTAATTGGATCCTATTTGCATTATGTATTGCTTCCTTTTGCAGTCAGTAAGATCAAGAAAATTCCTGGGTCAATTCTTCGATAGACTGTGACAAGGCGCAGCTAACACAGCCCAGTGAATCCCAGTGCTCACAACTGCTGCTGAGAAAAAGGAAAACCTTCCTTTGCTCCAGCCAGGGTCTTCAGGAATAAACAATCCTAAACCCACAAAGAGTTTGCCCTTTATGCCCATCTGATGTGTACCTACGGCTGATCAACACAGCAAAAACTTTAGGCAAGCCTGGCGATGGTGGCGCACGCCTTTAATCCCAGCACTCGGGAGGCAGAGGCAGGCGGATCTCTGTGAGTTCGAGACCAGCCTGGTCTACAGAGCTAGTGCCAGGACAGGCTCCAAAGCCACAGAGAAACCCTGTCTCAAAAAAAAAAAAAAAAAAAAAACTTTAGGCAAGCAGAGTGGGCACTACATGCTAAGCATGAACAAGAGGCATACATTTGGCAGTGTCCTGCAGGTCACACAGCACCAGCCTATATTTCTGTGGAAATATAATCACTGTCCTTATACAGTTTCTCTAGGGGGATAAAATTAAAGAACAGAAAGCATTTGTGTGAAATGATCAAATATGTCACTCAGTCATCTGCATGTGGGCAATAATCATCTACTATGAGGCACCAAGAAATACAGGGGAAAAATCCCAAGAGTGTAAGTCAATGTCTCTGTTCCTGGTAGCTCTACGGCGTAAGTGCCAACGGACAGCTGGTTAGCAGAATCCAGACAGAGGTTTTCCTCGGAGTACTTCCAAAAGCCGACTGAGATGTTATGCAAGCCAATTTCTTTCACAGAGTTCCAGCAATGGTGAAATCTAGGTTGAACTTTGTGATCCCAAGTGTAGCTCTGAAATCCTTATGATTCCCTCCTCTGAACTCCACATCTTATGAAACAAAGATGCTGCAGCTTCATTCCCAAACCAGCTCCTAACTGGAGCAGTTACTTACCATTCACTGATTACGCCACTACCTTCTTGGAACTGGAAATTTAAACAACAACAAAAAATTATTGCGTGAGGCTCTGCAAAAGTTTAGATAGCATTTTAATGAAAATAAATTGTCAATGTATTATGAAAGGAAAAATAATCCCCTGGGGTATTCCACAAAAGAACATGATGTTACATGGGAAAAAAAATAATAAACCCAAATACAAAATGATAAATTCAGTTCCAGAATAACAATTTGGCTGTATTGTTATTTTGGGTGGATATTTCCCCAGAAAGAAATCAATCTGTATTCATGGAGACTAATAAACATGTATCTGATGTAAGTAATTTTCCTCCTATCTAGAAGAGTTTGGACATGAACAATTAAGTCATTGCACCTTGAACTGTGGCCCAAGTACATGAGTCTCTTTGGGCTTTTACCTTCAAACAGATGGGTCTCGGGCCATTTGTACTCAGGCCTAGAACATGTGTAAATTAACACTAAGGGCTTCCTCCCATTCTTGTGTGAGGTGTGTGTGTGTTGGGGGTGGAGCCACCCAGGTAATGAGTGCACCCTTTCTGAGGCAGCACAAAATCCCATCTGCTCTCACGCAGCCAGGATACACACAGGTGATAAGCTCTGCCAATCCAACACCCCCACAAGATTCTACCTCAAGAGAGAAAAAGCTGAAGAAGTAGGTGCCTGGTACACAAAAAGAGACACAAAGCTTAAGAGATGTCAGATTGGAAGGGCTCTGAGGTTACGCTAAGAACCTCAAATAAATTCCCTTTCTCAATAGACCCAACTCACCCAGAGTAGGCTAGCCATCATGTGGTTAGTGTGTTTGGGTTGTACTTTTTTAACAGCAATAACAAAGCCTGTGTTTATGTGCCCTACCCATTAGTAAAGGCACAGGAAACCTGTTGACTTTCAGACTTGTTTTCTAGCCCAAATGGTAGCTGTATTAACAACTTTATAATGTTGGGAAAAGGGGCAATTAAATCTTAATTGATTATCTTTATCAGTCATGATACACTGCAAACTCACATAACTGCTAAGTTCGAGACAATAGACAACGTAGTTCTTCCGTACCAAATGAAGTGCAAAAGGGTTTACCAACTCTGGCCCTCTGAAGTTTTGTATTTCCTCACAAGACCAGAGTACCTTATCTCACTTTCTTCAATCCTGTCCCAAACCTGTTCAACTCTTCAGAACCCTCCTCCAATACTGCATCCTCTCAACAGGCATTGACCCAAAGGGACATCTGTGTGCCAAGTGCTAGCCCTGTATGGACCTTAGCAGCCAGAACACAAGGGCATGGCATGTGCTATTTACGCCTGCACAGGAATTCTACAATCAGTATTTTCTGGACAACTAAAGAACCTTAGAAGCCACCACTTTAGCATCTTCATTTCACATTCAAAGAAGCTGGGGCAGATTCAGAACCAAGCTGGGATTATTCCCCACAAGTCCCTAAATTCTGGATCACTCTCCTGCTTGGTTCTCAACCAAGCAGTTGATAAGCTACACTTTCTCCAGTTTTAATTCCTGTAAGCCTCCACAGTTGAATCACATAGATTTTTCATTCTGTCTGGCTGCTTTTTTCTGAAACCTCCCAGAGCATCCGACTTTCAAATGCTGTTATCACTTCAGGGAATGCATTTCAACCACACGCCGCCCAAGAGTGTAAGATGATGTCGTTGAGGCACAACTTTTTTTTCCCCAGGATGTGAGCACCCTGTTTTCAACAGATTAATTTACTATATTGTACTTTATGATTTTATAACAATTTTGAATGTTTTGTAAATGTTTCTATTCTACAAAGAAAAGCAAGGAAGTCTGGAGATAACACAGACATATGGGCATAAATACATGACTGATTCAGTAAGTACAGTAGGATGTGGGGGGCAGCATGTAAGGCAGAAAAGCATACGTTTGCAGAGGCAGACAACTTCTTCAATTCAGGCTCTATCACTTACCACCTACAGAAGGAATAAGAAAAAGTTACTCCCCCATTCAGCAAGGATTTAAAAGTACCTGCCATCTGCCAGCCACTGTTCTGGGCCTCAGGACATATAGTGCACCAGTCCTGCTTTCCAGGAGCTTCCAATCCTGCCAGGTATTTGGATGAAAGGAGGGAGTAAGGTATAGACAAACGATAAAAACAACCAGAGTGACAGAGCACATACATATGAATGTGTGTGCAGAAATACGTGAGAGCTGACTAGAGACCAAGGGCAGATTGGGGGTAGGAGACAGAAGGGGCTGGCTGGGAACACCTGAGATGGAACAGGTGCGGGGTTTCAAGCAGGAGAGACTACTTGGCTGCTATCCAAGAACAAACTGAAAGGACACATAGTGGGAAAAGGGAGATTGGGCAGGCAGCCACTCAGGTAAGCCCTGAGAGCAACTTCTCAACGATGAAAAGGGGTGGTGGCCATCCCACAGAACAGTGTCCTCCGAAAATCAACATGAGAACCAAACAAGACTAACCATGCATGACACACAGTAAGAGCTTAGGAACTGTTTGCTAAATAATAGCCAGCTCTCCCAAGAAGTCACTGAACCTCTTTACAAGAGTTTCATGATTGATCTGAAAAACATCAGCCCTGGGATCTCCTATAAGAGAACTGACCCAAGAGCAAGGATCTCCCTGAGCATAGCAGTTCTACCAACTTAAAACTTAGAAAGCTTGTGACTTACAGACAACATGTGATGTATTTCAAAGACTATGTAAGCACAAAAAAAATGCTACACATTGTATACCAGTGGGTAATCTGATGCAAAATGTCTGTCCTCAGTATCACCATCCAAGAGTGACAAGAGCTTCCCTAACAGTTCCCTGACCTACCATGTCCGACGACAAATAAGACCCACTTCAGAATAGAAGAGAAAATGCTGCACAAAGAAGTCAACAAGAGCCTAGTGAGAGTGCTCAGGGGGAAAGCACTTGCTACACAACTTTGATGACCTGAATTCAATCCAGAGAATCCATGGTGAAATGAGAGAACCAGCTCCCAAAGTCATCCTTATCTCTAATGATATGTGTAGCATTCAGAGGCCATGCACATGTGCACACACACACGTGCGCGCACACACACATAAAATAAATAATATTAAAACAGAGAGGGAATGAGTCTCTCCTAACTGAGAAGCCACTGATAGTTATGGCTTCTACGGCAGGAGAAGAAATTTTTTTAAGGGTGGAGCCCTAGTAAGTCAACCACACTCCAGTGAATGATTCCATACCTACCAACATATGATCAGCACAAACTGAACTCAGCAGATTATTTAAAGGGGGTAGGCAAGAAGTGGGAAGGGTTGGGGATAGGGAGGTGGGGGTATTTGGGAGAAGCTAGAAAAAAATACATATGAAACAGGAATGGTGCTTGCGCTGGTGACTCTTATGCCAACTTGACACAAACTAGAATCATCAAAGAGGAAAGAGCCTCAACTGAGAAATGCCTCCAGAAGATCAGGTTGTAGGCAAGCCAATGGGGCATTTTCTTAATTAATGATAGATGGGAGTGAGCCCAGCCCATTGTGGGTAGTGCTGTCCCTAGGCTGATGGTACTGTGTTCTATGAGAAAGCAGGCAGAGCAAGCTATGGGGAACAAGCCAGTAAGCAGCACCCCTCCAAAACCTCTGCATCAGCTCCTGCCTCCAGGTTCCTGCCCTATTTGAGCTCCTGTCCTAACTTCCTTCATGATGAATAGTGATATGGAAGTGTAAGCCAAATAAACCCTTTCCTCCCCAAGTTACTTTTGGTCATGGTGTTTTATCATAGCAATAGTAACCTAAACCTAACTAGCATGTGGTATATGCCTTTAATCCCAGCACTCAAGAGGCTGAGGCAGGTGTATCTCTGTGAGTTCAAGGCTAGCCTAAACTACATAATGACACCTTGTATCACAAAGCAAAGGAACAATAAAATACATAAAATCTCAAAAAATATAATTAAAAATATTTTTAAAGGGTGGAGGACCAAGAAGACTGACCAGACACACCCAGGTGGGCTCTCACACAGGCTATTGGAGTGACCTATGCCATGAACAGGTATCAGAGGAAAGAAATTGTGGCTACAAGATATGGTTGGAGCTTCTGGACTGTTCAGTGTGTGGCAGCTCATAAACAAGAACCACCCACAAGCTACAAAGTGCCCTAGGGTCAAAGCTGCTGCATGCAGTGCCCTTCAAGAACACATGTGGGATTTCTTCATAGGTTCTGTGTCTGTGTCCTTCAAAATACCCTCTATAGCCGGGCGATGGTGGCACATGCCTTTAATCCCAGCACTCGGGAGGCAGAGGCAGGCTGATCTCTGTGAGTTTGAGACCAGCCTAGTCTACAGAGCTAGTGCCAGGACAGGCTCCAAAGCTACAAAGAAACCCTGTCTCGAAAAACCAAAAAAAAAAAAAAAAATACCCTCTATAATAAAATGTAAATGTGAATAAAGTGGTTCCTTTCTGGAAGCCACCCTGAGGAAGGGCTGTGAGAACCCTGACTTGTCAGTCAGAAGTTCCAGAGGTCCAGACAAACCACTGGGCCTGAAGTGGAGGTCATCTTAAAGACAGAGCCCTGAGCCTAGGGATCTATCATGCTCCAGGCAGACAGTATCCAACCGGACAGGAGCAGAGGACACTGCTGATGTCTGGTATAGAGCCGACTGCCTGCACAGTGAAATCTTGCCACCCTCTGAGGATGATGTCATTAGGGGATAGTAGGAAAAACTGAGTCTGCATTAGTGTTTTCTGCTTCGTCTCTCCTCTTCCTGAGCCCAATCCTGCACCCACCACCAAGGAAAGATTCCTGTCTTCTCTCCTTCCTCACCTCTTCAACTCTGAGCCTGCATTACGTGAAAGCGGTAACCTCACTTTAAAAACCTGCCCTGCCTATACCACCTGTCCCTACATGTCCCTCCAGCCCCACCTTCAAATCTCCAACTAGACAATGACACGGTCCCTTCCACAGTTCCATAGACTAGACGACATAGCCCCCTCTACAGCTCTACCAAGCAGTGTTCCCCAACTGTCTTTTCACCACACCTTCACAGGAAAGGTCCTCTTGCCCTCTGCTGACACACGGCCCCACTGTCCTCCAGCTTTCCACATAATGACAAAACTCACACTACATATGGACCTCAGCCACACAACTCTTTCTAGCAAGTCACAGATACAATAACCTCAAAGGACAGCATCTGTTGTGCCTTACTTACCCTCCTTCCCTGATGTAAGCTCTCCTTCTCCCTGTCCCTGGCATCTTCCACAACCGTACACATGAAGCAGGTTCCCAGCAAAGCCTGTGTGAAGAAGCATGGGAGGTCTCTGTTTCTCGAGTAACAGCAGTGAGTTCTGCCCTGTATGGGGAAAGCTTCTGAGTATCACACTGAAAACATGGATGTTTCTAACGTCAAATCCTAAGCAGCCAAACAACCACAAAGAATACAAGTCAAGCTCATTCAAGCAAGGCATGTCAGCAAACTCTTAATGGGAGTTTTGTTAAACAGGATGAACATCAATGTAAATGTTGGCACCCTCGATGTCACCTTCCTCTGGGGTTGGGGACATTCCAAATGCAAGCCGGTCATTCCTTCTACAGCTTTCAGATACCAGGTCCTCTCATCAGAGCTACATCTGATAATTACGGATGTTAGCTCTCCTTCCACTAAGGACAATTTAAAGGCAAGGGAATGTTTTAATAAAGAAAAATTCCATTTCATATAAACCTCTCCATAAAAAGACCACAGGGCATGTTTGCTTGTGAGAACAGTATTCCAGGTCCTATGCCATTCTTCCTAATCCAGGCTAGCACGTCTTCCAAATACTTTTGAATGAACCGAAGGTCCCAGATGCAGTAGCTGCCTCTGTGCTGGGGCTGAATGTCCTCTCTCCTTTAGCCCCTAGAACCTTTTCAAGGACTTGCTTCCTGCAATGTTCATTTCAATCAGGTCAAGAACATGCCACCATCATTATCTAAAACAAGATACACAGGAGCCTAGACCATTGCACCCATTTTGAGTTCTAGCAGTCTGTTTTCCTTTAAACAAAACTTCCTTAGAGAGTCATTCACATTTAATGCCTACAAATCCCCACCAAAGTCACTGATGGCCTGCCTCTCATCGAATCCAAGGAAGTATTTTCCAGACCCCTAAGACTGAAAAGTACCTGATCACTGGATTCCTGGATACTGGACCTTCCTGCTTGCCTTCTTCTTCAGTATCCACCACTTCAGTATCACAGTACCTACCTCTGTTCTTCTGCATCCATATTTACTGTCCAGCCTATGATATGAAACAATAACTATACTCAAAAAAGACACCTACATTTACATATATGGCCCAGCCTTTTCCTGAGCCTGTCCTTGAATTTCCATTTCTATCCAAATCTCTCATTCAGATGACTAATCATAAAAACAATAAGCTAAGCAAACTCTCTTAAATACTGCAAGTCAGGTACTATTCTAGACCTTCTTCATTAGCTCAGCATATTGACTTGACAACCATTTGAGACGGTTGCTTTCTTCCTTCCTTCCTTCCTTCCTTCCTTCCTTCCTTCCTTCCTTCCTTCCTGTCTCACCCCAACTGCCTCTTTCATATTGGGATTAATGGTATACACCACCATGCCTGATCAAGACACAAATTCTATTCTCCCTGAACTAAGGATAAAAAGCTGAAGCACAGAAAAGTTAAATAGCTAGGTGGTGGGATGGCACACTGACCCCCTGTTTAGGGTATTGGTATGACTGCTGAGTAAGGTATCAGGCTTCATTTTCCAAATCTCAAGTCCAAATCCCTACCCTAAACTACAACCTTCCCAGGCTTCCAACTCCACCAATGTGGCACTACCCCAAGCTAAAAGTCAGAAGACTCAATTCGAAGCAATGTGTTGTGATTATATTACTCCAGTATCCTTTTTCATGAAAGCACAAAAGCACTGTAATAGTCTATGCTCAAAGTCAGTCCTTTCAATGAGTGTAAATGAATGCTAAGTGGTAAGAAAGTGTTGCCATCCTCTAATTGGCCCACCCTCCTCTGTCAGGAATATAAAAAAAACAATGGTGCACCTCACAGATAAAGCATCTTACACGGTGATGAATCCACCTCTCCCCCGTGCTGGGCCCCAACCTGGGCTTCCTCGCTGGTTTCCAGGGCTACTCCTGCCTGCAGCAATGAAGTGAGGGGGATGAGTGCAGCATGCTATAGAGGATCTCTCTACACCACTGACTGTGTGACCTGGAACAAGCTCCTCACAGTTCCCTGCCTTGACAGCACCATCTATAAACAGTAAGAGGCTGGAAAGACCGTTCAGCAGGACTGACAATCTGAGAAGTTGTCCTCTGACTTCCACGTTGTCTACACTCATACATATATACATGAAAATAAAATAAATGAATAAAAACCTTGAACAGTAATAATGTTCACCTTTTGGGCTGCCAGTTGGTTGAGCCTACAGCTATGAAGTATCTGAAACAGCCTGGCACATGACAAGCTCTTAAAAATCCACAAGCCAGAATGATTCTTTTGAAAGATAAACCAGATCACATCCTTCCCTATCATGTTCAAAACTCTCTAAAAGGGAAAGGGGGATGGGGAAGAGCAGGCAGGCCAGCCCTCCTAAGACCTCCCATCACTCTGGGATTAAAATTTAAATCCCTAACCACAGCCTCTATAGTCCAGCAAGAAGCAGCCCTCCCCACCTCTCCAGCCTCATTTCCTGCCACTCTCCCTCCCTTTCTGACCACAATGGCTCCCTGACATTAACAACACATGTCAAGGCCTTTACCCCAGAGTCCCCTCTGCCTGGAAGGCTGCACCAGGCCGTAGCCAAACACATCCCCACACTCCTTGGACACCTATTCTCTTTCCTCCCACCTACCTCTTCTTCCTTTGCCCCTCAGGGTACACAGACATTAGAGTCTAGTTTTGCTCAGGATTCCACTACTCCCATAATGAGAACCCCAGGTAAGCAGAATTAGCCTCATCAGGCTCACTAGAACAACAACCTGGAGCACAGGTACCCCCGACGAGAAAGAAACAGCATCCGGTTTTAAAATCATTGATCTAGAGCCAACAGCTTCCACTCCGTTCTTCAAAATAAATACCAGGCACCTTTAAGCTACTTTCATTCCCCTCCTGCTTCATCTGGACTCAACCCATCATGCCTGAAACCAAAGTCATTGGCATACATATTCCTAGAGTACCACATGAGTATAAACACGGGAAGAACAACGGGCAGTATTATCAAACTGTTTAAAAGAAAGCAACAACAACTTGATTATTAATACCAATGATCCTAACTTCCGTGGAAGGCAAGGTAAAGATCTCTGCTGGCCTGGTTACTGCACCTTCTTCACCCACTCCTCAAGAAAGACAGTCACAAGCAATAAAGAAGAAATCTTAACTAATCTAGTGCAGTGATTCTCAACCTGAGACCTTGGGGGGTCAACACTTTCACAGGGGGTCACATTTTAGATATCCTGCATATCATATATTTTCATTACAATTAATAACAGTAGCAAAATTACAGTAATGAAGAAGCAACAAAAATAATTTTATGGTTGGGGATCACTACAACATGAAGCTTGCAGCATTGGGAAGGTTGAGAACCACTGATTTAGTGGGCAATTTTTAAGTAAAATTGTTGCTAGTTATTTATTCTACTTTATATACTATGAACACATTAAATAAAGGGTTTTATTGATTTATTTGTTGGTTCGTTTTATTTTTTTATTGAGCTATATATTTTTCTCCGCTCCCCTCCCTTCCTCCCCCATCTCCTTCTACCTTCTCCCATGATCCCCAAGCTCCCAAATTATTCAGGAGATCTTACTGTTTTCTACTTAAATAAAGGGTTTTAAGTCTAACCATTTCCCTCACATCAAACTGTGGACTTTGGAAATTCTTACTTTAGAAAGACACTGAGAACCATCAAGCTTTCCAGTAGAACTGAACCTCTCCAAGCGTTCACACTAACTTTGATCATCTCCTTAACATCTGTATAACTTCATTGACGACAATCTCCAAAAGCTGCTTCTAGATAACCTCTGAGCTATTTAAACAATATTCTCTCGTCCTGTGTATTTACATGGCTAATTACAGCACTCAAGGCAATAAAATCCAGTTCTTAAACACAACTTACTAATACAGAAATTTGGGATTAAAGATTATGAGCAGATCTTTCTTATGCCCATGTATAAATAAGAATCCTACTGTTACGATGTTAATGAAAATTTTAAAACACTACTATTTTAAAAACTGATACAGACCATAATTCCAGATATTGGTACATTGCATTGGTAGTATAGTGGCAAGCACAGCTACCTTCCAGATACTGGGAGCCTAAGACAGGTGGACTGACAGTCTGAGACCCACATGGGCTGTGGGCTACGTAGACAATGAGTTCAAGGCCAACCTGGGCAACATGGTGAGACCATTTCTCAAGGCTGAGATATACTTCAGTAGTAAACCACTTGCCTAACATGTGCCAGGGTCTTGGTTCACTCGCTGCCCAGTACCAGAAAAAAATTATATTAAAAAATTATATATATAATTATATATTATATAACTGAGTGGTGGGGTACAGAATGGAATGAAGTTGAGCCTATTCTGTGTGCCTTTTGGATGTATTATGTACACATAAATTGCTTGCCTTCCTGAATGTATTATATGCATGCTTAAGTTTTTAAACCTAAAAGCTAAAGTTGTATACCTTTGCAAATATTGTAATTTTATCTCAAAATGTTAATGCTATTAAAGTGATTAGTAGGTACACTCTCCGTGGGTTTTGTACTGTGCCTGTGGAGTCCTGCACTGTAACTCCAGAGAGGAGGTCTAGTACATGACCAGTCGCAAACTGTTCATTCGCAGGACAAGATGGCTTTAAATGGTTCTTTTTTAATTCCAAAATATTCTGAAGCAGTTTAAATGCTTTACGGCATATAAACTCACAAAGAAGTGAATTTGCCTATGAGCCAAGATGTGTTTCTCAGTATCTAATCTTCCTGCCTTGGCCTAGCAGCAATGACTGACTGAACACATCATGGAAGATACGTCATTAATTTCTCTCTCCACCATTGTCCTTGCAGAAAGGGCTCCTTCGATCCTTCCAAGTGGAGCTTTGTAGCTGATGCAGAAGTAACTGAATGTGCCCAGTTTCTGAAACCCCTTGACATCTACCAGGCATGGAGAATGCATTCCTTCCCAAGCCTGTGAATTCCACCTCTCCACCACTGTGGGATCACAGCACCCAGCCCGGGGTGTCTCATCCAATATTTATCAAGCCCTGTTGTGGGGTGCCCGTGCTGTGAATCTGCTCCTTGGAGGAGCCTCTACCAAGGGACCATTAATCCTCATTCCAAAGGAACTGTACCAACCAACCTTCTGCCTCCTTTTTCTTCTCTCCCTCTCCAGGGAACCCTCTCAAGCAAACAGGGTAAAGAAGTTTCATTGCCGAGAAAGGAAGAAACAGCAGGCTCCTTCAAACAGCTTAGACACTGCTCTTGAGTCAAAAACAGTTTTAGAAAATGCAGCTTCAAAGAGTAATACATTATTTCTATTCTCGGTAAAAATTACGGTTTGGTCATCTTAATTACGGCACCTAACAGTAAGAAAGCAAGTTTGCTATCAGGCCACTTCATTATCCTTTCAGAATGGAACGCAATGATGGTTTTCAAAAGACGGGAAAAGATGCCCTCTCCAGAAGTAACAACCCAAACCTGCTTATTGAAAACATTAACGTTCAACCAGACACAACGGTGCGGATACTCCCCCTCATAAATCCCGAACCGACAGGCAACTCCTGTGGCACTACAGTCTAGCGTCCACAGCCCCATCTGACACCTTCTCTCGCACACAGTCACCACACAGTGATTTTCCGACTACCTATGCGAGCGCCTCAAAATTCACCTCCAGTCCCTAATGTCCCAGATGGCTCCCACGGCCATCGGGGCACTCGGAACTTCGTCACCCTGGCGCAGGGCGCCCCATGCCGACTCTGAGCCCTCAGGAGGGACACGGACCACCAAAAAGCAGCCTCTTTCCCCGGGTCACGGTGCCCACTCCCTGGCAGCGCAGTGTCTCCTTTGCAGGACACAAGGCGCTCACCACGGGGCACAGCCTCCCCGATGTGGAGTATAGGGTTAGGATCTCCCTCCTCGGAGCACAGAGTATCATCTGCAGGTTACAGGGTTCCCCCCTCCCTGTGACGCATCTTCACCTCTGCGGGGCACTCGGCCCCCCTCCTCTGGGCGCAGTCTCCCCTCTGCCAAGCACATGGTCCCTTCTGCAGGGCACAAAGTCCCCATCCCCTGGTACGTCTTCCCCTTCTCGGAGAACAGGGTTCCCACCCCCCGGCTCAGCCTCCCTTCTGCTCCCGGCACAGGTCCCCTCTGTAGGACACAGGATTCACTCTCTGGGCGCAGCCTCCCCTGTGCCAAGCACATGGTCCCTTCTGCAGGACACAGGGTCCCCATCCCCGGACGCAGCTTCAGAGTGACACAAGGTGTCTCCTCCCCAGGAGCAGCCTCCCTTTTGCTGGGAACAGGTCCCCTCTCTAGGATACAAGGTCTGCATCCCCGGGCCAGCTTTCCCCCTGCAGGACACAGGGTCCCCATCCCCGGACGCAGCTTCAGAGTGACACAAGGTGTCTCCTCCCCAGGAGCAGCCTCCCTTTTGCTGGGAACAGGTCCCCTCTCTAGGATACAAGGTCTGCATCCCCGGGCCAGCTTTCCCCCTGCAGGGCACAGGGTCCCCCTTCCGGGGTGCAGTCTCCCCTCTGCTGGGCAAAGGTCCCTCCCGGGGGTACAGGGTCCCCTCCCCGGAGCACAGGTCCCCTCCGCCCGGCAGACGGTTCACTTTCCCGGCGCAACCTCCACTCCGATGGGCACAGGTCCCCTCCCTGGAGTAGAGGGTTCCCTCCGCGGGCACAGCCTCCTGTCCGAGGGGCGCACTCTCGGCTCACCGCGGCGCAGCGCATCCCACGCGGACGCGGCGCCTCCAGGAGCGGACAAGCCGTCTTGGGCGCAGCCTCCTCCCGCAGCGTAGCGCATCCGAGAGGACGCGGCCCGCCCTCCCCGCGCCACCCGAGGATGCGCCAGCCACCCCGCAGCCCGCCGCGGGCCCGGAGCTGGGATCTATAGGGTCTGGGGTCGGTGGTCAGGTCCGCAGCCGCCGGCGCTGCGCGGCCTCAGCCACCTGCCCCGCGCTTACATAAACGCGGCCGCCCTCGTCCTCGTCGCCTTACCTCGGGTCACGCTGCGCCCGCGGGCTGCCGATGTCTGGCTCTGGGCGCTGCGGCGGGCTCGGCTGGCCCCGCGGCCCCGGCCAGGAGCCCCTCGCCGCCGCCTCAGCCTCAGCCACCTCAGCCTCAGCCGCTGCCTCAGCCTCTGCCTCAACCTCAGCGCCGGCGGCTCCGCCCCCTCGGCTCGCCCCGCCCCGGCCGCCGCAGCCGCGCGCGCGGTCGTGCAGGGGGTGGGGCCAGCGCCCGACGCCGGCGTGCGCGCGCCCGCGCCTCCGGGCCCCAAACCGGAGTCCCAGCTCGCCTAAGGCGGGAATCGCGGGGCGTAGCGATTAGAACCAAATCACTTCTTGTGTCGCCAGGGAGACTTGAAGGGGAGGGAGCCTCGGTCGGTCACGCACTGAGAAGATCGACGGCCCGGGATTCTCGAACTTGCTCTGAGGAGACCCTAGAGAGCGGGAGCCTCAGATGGAAGGGAGCTGAGGGGACAGGTGGGACCAAGGACCCTAGACATTCTGTAGAAGCTGGGAACTGGGCTGGGAGCCTCGCGTGGAAGCGCGCCTGTGGCTGCCCCCGCTCGAAGACTCACTGCATCTTATGCGTAGTACCGCGGAATCCCGCAGGAATCATCCCTGGGTCTTCCTCTGCTTTTAAGAGATGGCCCTAGTCACACCCACCTCCGTAGAAGTTGAAGATCAGTAGGTAGAGTACCAGGGACATGGTTTTGTGAAGCAATGTGTCTGGTGTTGGTCACGGGGAGAGTCCAGGAACTAGAAATGGCAGTAGGTTTTTAGCTTAGACCCCAGGGTCAAGTTCAGGCTCTGCCATTCTTTGGCATATCAGACATCTCATTTACTCGCGCTCATTTCTTTAAATATTAAAGAAAAGAAGAAAAAAGGTAAAAGATGAGCGCAGGTAAGGTACTGCTGGGAAGTGGCCAGCATTCTGTATGGCCTCTCAGCCAACCAGCTCACCTTTAGGTGCCGTGCCAGAATGGGGTCTGAAGAGGTCCAGAATTTGAAACATAAACTGACCACAGGAATCGTGCTACAGCGGGTCAACGTCATCTTGACCCATCACTTAGCATAACAGAAGAACCTGCCCCTCGGCCCAGCCCTCCAATGAGTTCTTAGGCTTTTCCTAAAACCTGGGCACCAGGCAGTCTCTACAGAGGTACTTGTTGGCAAGTAAGTAGAAACTTACTTACTCTTGGACTGTCTACTAGGACTTCAACCCTAACATATGAATTTGTACATAAGGACAGCATGTCTGTTCCTGGGTATCACACTATCCCAGAACTTGCTAACTTAAACAGTCATAGTTGGTGAATCTGGCAAACAGCAGCTTATGCTGTGTTCAGCTGGTTTGATTCATCTCTGCTTCATGGGTGATCTCACCCCCAGAGGCCAGGTTACTAAGCCTGCTCATGTTGCTTCTTGTAAAGGCCGTGGTCTACCCACAGGAAAACAAGTTCCAGCACACGGGGCCTTGGCAGCCACTGCACACATCACCTGCCTTCCTGTGGCTGACTAAATTGAAGTTCCTGGCCTAACACAAGTAAATATGAGAGACAGATGTGGACGAAGGAAGTGTGTTCCATCAGAGGCCATCACTTGGACAGACCTTTGGTTCGTTGTGGACTGTGATAGCAAAAACATAACTACGCCAGCCTCATCCAGGAGTAGCTAGGGTAGTCTATTTATCTGCTGTGTACGCTGCCAAAAAACTACCTTGAAGTGAAGATAACAGGACACATAAACAGAGGCAAGAAAATGACATTCTGATGGCCTCTCATGTGCCTGGGAGGGTCAACTGATTAGAAAGACATCTTCACATTCATAGTCTAAAGTCGATCGTGTCCGGATGCCTGATAGGAGCGTAACTGGGGAACAGTCTAGTGTAAGGACCATATGCTTTGTGCCTGAACTGTGCAAACCCACTATGCCACATAGCCATGAGACTGGACGGATCGTTCACCTTCCGTCGGTGGGAGAGATGTGTATCCACCTGATGGCCTGGTCCATCACTGATGACCAGAAAGACTTAATGGTGCAGTCTTAGGAATCGTCATGGATACAAGTGTGAGTTATGGGACCCCAGAAATCCAGTCTAGTAGAAGAAGCAGGAGGCCGGAGGCATTGAGCTGCCCCCTTTAGCAGGAGTGAAGACGGTGATGAGGGTGCCCAAGGTGGAGGAAAGAGTATTTGTCACCCCAGGAATCAGGAGAACTGCTGCCAGTATTCCCGTGGAGTCGCCCTGATTGGCCCCCTTCCATCTTACGCCCTCCCTCAACTATCAGGAGGTGAAATCTATTGAGTGACTAGGCTGCAGGGGATAAACAGATCTGTGGCCTGTTTTTGTACACTTCACAACCTAAGAAATAACGTTATAATTAACATTGTAATTGGGGGTGAAAATATGCAACAGGCTTATGTGGTTTACAAGGCTTAATATCCATCTAGATTTTAAATCCACCCTTTACATTAAAAATAGAGAGAGAGAGAGCCCAATAGGATCTACCTTTTTAACTGGGTGTTAGGTCAGCCTCCATCACACTGTAGCTGGGTGTTAGGTCGGCCACCATCACGCCGTCAAAGTATGTAGGCTTCTAGGGAAGAAATCAAGTAAAGGCAGCAGCGGTGGTTAGGAATGCTGGCTGATGGACACCAGCTTTAGTGCCCATAGGGTCCCAGGTTAGATGCAGCGAGCGTAGGTCAGGTGGAACTAGAAAGAGTTGTTTTGGGAACTAGATCTCAGTGAGACTAAGGAGGATGGATTGACGCCACAGCCTGAGAGGGAGGACCAGAACTTAGAAGAAGGACTGCCAGCTGGTGCTGGAGGAGATGGTGGTATGTGTTGCAGCCGGGGGAAGACAAAATCCAAGGTCCTTCTGGGCTCTTTTGAGTGTGCAAGTCTGTCAGATGCTCAAATAACACCATCAACACAGAAGAGCAGAATCAGAATGAGGCCGTTCATTTAAGACCCAAGAGTGGAAAAGGTCACCAACCACCTACAGAGTGTGGAGAGAGGAGCAAAGAGGAGCTGGTACAAAGGAGGACCCCAGAGACAGGAGCCAGCAGAGAAAAAGATAAAACCTGTCGGACTTGAAAACAGGAGGTTATAGTGACCTTGAAGATTCAGCAGTGTATTGGGGACACTGTTAACTACAAAGGAAAAACTTCAAATCTCATGGCCCATTTTCTTAAGTTTTATTTTTGTGGTGCTGGAGATCAAACCCTGGGAGCCATGGAGCATTCTACCATTGACTCACACTTTGACCTCAAAACCTAAGCACGACGAAGTGGAGACTAACTTCACTAATAAAATCTGAAATGATTACAGAACTCGGCACACCAAACTCAGTCACAAATAAAGTAACAATATCATGTTCCAAGTTACATTTTTTTCGAAGAACATGACTCTGTGCTAACACTTTGACATTTACTAATTGCATCAAACCTGGGGCAGCACTGTGTAACAATCTCAGGAGCTGCAGAAAGGGGTTTTGAGAAGCCAGTTTTGGTGAACCAGGCCTTGTAATCCTAGCACTAAGTAGACTGAGGCAGGAGGATAGCTCGGACTCCAGAATGAAACCCTATCTCAAAAAGGAAGAAAAAGGGGGGGGGGAATAAAAGGCTTCTAATAAAAGCCAACATTGTTTTTATTTGGAGAACTACTCTGAAAAGTAAGAACAGAAGAGAACTTCCTCAGTCTGAGGAAGGCTGGATTAGGATTCTCTAAAGCAGCAGTTCTCAACCTGTGGGTCACAACCCCAACCCCAAACGACTCTTTCACAGGGATCACCTAAGATCATCAGGAAACAAATTTACATTACAATTCATGACAGTAGCAAAATTACAGTTACAGAGTAGCAATGAAAATAGTTTTATAATTGGGGTCACCACAACACAAGGAACTGTACTAAAGGGCTGCAGCCTTAGAAAGGCTGAGAACCACTGCTCTGAAGGAATAAACTGATAGAATAAATATATATTACTGCCCAGGCTTGCTTTCTGCTGTCACAAAAAAAAAAAAAAAAAAAAAAAAAAAAACAAAAC
>NW_026067892.1:6195100-6218877 GCF_014885135.2 Alexandromys fortis | reverse complement strand
AAAAAAAAAAAAAAAAAAAAAAAAAAAAACCATGACCAAAATCACTTAGAAGGAGAAAGGGTTTATTTCAGCTTAGACTTCCGGGTATACAGTCCATCACTAAGGGAAACCAGGGCAGAAACTGGAGCAGGAACCATGGTAAAATGCTGCTTACTGGCTTGCACCATGTTTCTGTACAGCTACCATTTTTATACAGCCCAGGACCTAGGGATGGTACCTCTGGCAGTGGGCTGGGCCTTCCTTTATCAATCAGCAGTCGGGGTAATGCCCCCACAGACATGCTCACAGGCCAATCTGGTTGTGAAAGTTCTACCGAGATTCCCTCTTTCCAAGTAATCCTAGGTTATGTTAAGATGAACAAAAGACAAACCAAGACAATTACAAAGGCAATTTTAATAAAACTGACTTACACACTACACACTGGGTCATCCAACAATGACTAGAGAATCTGAGAACCTGCTAGGTGCTTAATCCATGAGGCTGTATGCCTCAGAGGTCTTGATTTGGCACTGAAGGTCTGAAGGACTACTGGAGAGCCCACTGCTCACAAATCCACACTGGAAGGCAGAAGAAGCTAGGCTCTGATTGCAGCGAAGGATAGCAACAGCAATATCTCAAGGAGCAAAGGTAGTCAAAAGCAATAGTTTTTCTCTCTGACCTCCCAGCTGCTGCTAGAAGGTGCCCACACCTGAGAAAGACCTTCCCTGCTCAAATCCATCCAAGAAATGCCCTTGCACACCCGCTAAGAGACTCATCTCTCAGTTGATTCTGATCCAAACTGACAACTGAGATGAACCATCGCAAAAGTGGTCTATGAAAACACCTGAAACAAACTCAAAATGCCGAGAATATTCTCTGAACTAGACGCAAGATAGAAATGTTACTCTTCTCCAAACTGCAACCGCCAGAGTTTGGTCAACCCAGCAAGACAAGCATGGAATGAACTATGTAAAGGAAGAAGTAGATATAGCCATGTATGACAAGTTTTAAAAAGACAGGATTGCAGAGTTTAGAGTTGGCATGCACCACTCAAAAATGACTTTCTGTGAATCAACAGCATGTCATTTAAGATTTAATTTTAAGGGGCTGGAGAGATGGCTCAGTGGATAAGAGCGCCTGTTGCTCTTGCAGAGAACCTGGGTTTGAGTCCCAGCACCCAAGTGGTGGGTCACAAACATTTGTAACTCCAGTTGCATGAAATGCAATGCCCTCTTCTGACCTTCACATCACGTGATGAACATACATATATGCAGGTAAAACACACATAAAACAAAATTAGAAAATCTGGCCGAACATGGGTAGCATACACCTTTAATTCCAGCATTCAGGATACAGAGGCAGGTGAATCTCTGAGTTCTAGCCTGATCTACAGAGCGAGTTTCAGGACAGCCAGGGCTACACAGAGAAATCCTATCTCAAAAAACAAACAAAAAAATAGTAAATCTAATTTTTAAAGTTGAATTTACTTCTGTGTCTGTCTCTGTGTGGATATGCACACGTGAGTGCAGCACCTGAACAAGGAGGTTGTGAGTGACCCAGAGGTATGGTAGGAACTTAACTCCAGTCCTCTGCAAGAGCAGCAATTGCTTCTATACATTGAGCCATCTTTCCAGTCCCACCCCCAGCAAACAGAGATTTAGGAAAACATCACTTTATAGTAACTACAAAAGTATGAATTAAGGATTAACTTAAACAGTATATAATCTTTGAGAAGAAAAAGCATTTTTAAAAAATCAGTGAAAGATCAACTACATGTATAGCCACACATTGTGTTAATGGCTAAGCAGATGTCACTATCAGAGTCACCAGGATCCTGCTAAGTATCCTACCCTGGGCTCCATGCAGCTTGGCTGGTCCTAAGGTATGTAAGGGGAGGCTGGCAATGTAGAGTAGCCAAGGTGTTTCTAAAAAGAAACCAAGGCCAAGGGTTTGCACTTCCTCTAGCACGGTGTTCTGCTCAGTTACAGGAAAGACTTGTGTGGAAGTGGACATAGGGACCAATGAAAACAGGCACACACATATGTTGGTATATGACAAGGTGTTAGATACCAGTGGCGAAAAAGATGACCAGCAAGCGCTGCTAGGACATGTGTCCACTTGAGGGGAAATGGAATAAGGAACAAACTTCCTACTATGCGGAAGAATCCGTTCCAGGTGAGTTCGAATTTTGCATTTCTCTGTTACTGGTGAGGTTGGACGTCTTTACGTACTTTTCTGAAGTGTCTGTTTTTATATTTTGCCCATTTTTATTAAACTGTTGACTTTTTGTTATAGTTTTTTTTTTTTTTAACATTCCTGCTGGAGTAAGACACACTGCTTTGCCAATTAAAGGGCTGTCACTTTCAAGGAACCTGCATCGCCCAACAGTGACTATAAGCGAACTAACCACAGATTTCTTGGTAGGGCGAATAGAGTAGCGGTTTAAAGCAAGGAATGATGGTGCTGTTGCTGCAGTAGATGTAAAAGTTGGCTTTTTACACCAGCTGCCTGATTTTTCTGCTATGTCTAACCCTTCTGTGAACGCTCTGCCCATGCCTCCAGACAGACATTCTCGGGCTCCAGCTTTGCAACATAAGAGGCAGCGACCCTCTTTGCTCTCATAGGCAATGCCAATTTCCCACATGTTCTTCCAGCAAAAAAAATAAAATAAAATAAAGCAGACTTCTAGCCACTGTTGCATCGTGACCTGCCCGTGGTCTATCGTACTTCCTTCTCCGACGGCCATAGGACTGGGCGTATTGATGAACTGACTCTCCACAAGGGCACACCCTTTGGAGAAAAGCTACGAGGTTGCTTTTTCTCTTACCCCATGCTTTATCTGGACACAGACTCTCGCCAGTTGTGAGTTATAAATATCTTCTCTCACTCTCTGGCTTGCTTTTTCATAATCTTAATGGCCTCTGATAAATAGGAGTTCTTAATTTCAGTGTGAGCCAATTTGTCTTTTTCCTTGTGGTTAGTGTCTGTTGTGTCTTGGCTAGGAAATCTCGGCTACTTGTGTGGTCATAAAGATACGCTGCCATTAGCTTCTTGACGTGTCCTTACCATCTTCCTTCCACTTTATGGCGATCATCCACCTGCAGCTTTTTCCCTGCCCTGTGTGAGATAGAAGTTCAGATTCAGCCTGCTTCTATTGAGTGTCCAGTTAGCCCATCATTCAGTGCTTTGGTACCTTCACAGTGAATCAGGGGCCCGGGGTGTGGTGGTTGTTGTAGGCACATCCCTCCACAACAATGCTACTTTTTTTGGATGTGGTCACCTGACTTTCTCTGTACCAATACTTGCTTCCTTAAACACTGAGACTTATAGTAAATGTTTTGACTACAACATCACCATCTAGTTCTGTTTTTTTTTTTAAACATTTTCTTGGCTGCAGTTGGTATTTTTTATTTTCTGAGGACAGCTTGTTTTGAAATGGAGCCTCACTATGTATCTCTGGTTGGCCAGGAAGTTGCTTTAGACTGGGCTGATTTTGAATTTGTGCCAGTCTATCTCCCTCATCCTGGGACTAGGATCACATTCCCAACGCTGTGCCCAGTCCCACAAGATTGTTGTTTTGTTTGTTTGTTTGGTTGGTTGGTTGGTTGGTTGGTTTTGGTTTTTGTTTTGTTTGTTTTGTTTTAATGATCTTTCAGGTTTGTCAAAAGGCCTACTAGAATTTTTGCTAGAATTACAGTGACATCACTAGTTCTGATGGACAAGCCTTTAATTCCAGATGGATAGGAGGCTAAGGCAGGATGACTGCAATCAAGGCCTGCCTAGGATAGTTTAAGGCCAGCATGGGCAACCTAGACCTGTATCAAAAATTTAAAAGTAGGGTCCAAAAGAGGTGGCTCAGTGGTTAAGAGCACCAGAGGGTCCAGGTTCAATCCCCAGCACCCACATGGAAGCTCACAACCATCATATCCCATCTCAAGGGATCTGACACCCTCTTTTTACCTACAGTGTGCCATGGATGCATCTGGCACACAGATATACATGCAGGTAAAACACTCATACACATAAATGAATCTTTTAAAAAGGATTTTTAATTAAATATTAGGAGGCCAGAGTGATGGCTCAGCACTGAAGAACACTGGCTACTATTCCAGAAGACCCACCCAGGTTCCAACACCAACACCCACATGTTGGATAATAACCCTCTGTAATTACAGTCCCAAAAGCTCTGACATAGAACCTAGGACATACTTGAGTCTCTAGGCTCAACCACTAATGCTGCCCCAAAAAATTACTTTTTAGTTATATGTCAATTTTTCAAGAATGAATATTCTCAGACTGTTAAAAGTGGCAATTTGTGCTTATCTCTTTCCTTTCCTTATCTTTTTGGGGCAGGGTTTCTCTGTGTAGGCCTGGCTGTCCTGGAACCTGCTCTATAGACCAGGTTAACTTCAAACTCACAGAGATCTGCCTGCCTCTGCCTCCCAAATGCTGGGATTAAAGGCGTGCCCCCACCACTACCCAGCTCATGTTTATCTCTACATTTATTTAAATACTCTTCAGCTACTCTCACGAATTTCTATGGAGATACTTTACTTACGTAAGAAATAAAAGATAATGATCTCCTAGGCAGTGGTGGCACATACCTTTTGACCCAGCACTAGGGAGCAGAGGCAGGCAGATCTCTGAATTTGATGCCTGATCTACTAAGTGAGTTCCAGGACAGCTAGAGCTACACAGAGAAACCCTGTCTCAAAGAAAAAAAAAAAAGATACTGATTCATTTTCAGAAGTGCCTTGAGTCTGCTTAGGTCAAGCCAGCTGAAGTTCAAGTATTAAGCTAACCTTGCATTCAGGAATAAGCCAACTTGGGACTAGCCTTGCAGATAACCTAGAATTCCAGTCAGGAATCTCTCTGCTTGGCTATCTACCCAGACTCTTGCTTCGTGGGCTACTGTGGAGGCACGAGAGTGATGGAGAATCCTTGGCACTACAGCTGGACCTACTGTGGATTGGCTGCCCAGCACTGCCTGCCCCCCGCCTACCCATTTGCTGTATCCTGGTGATGCTTTGGCTCGGCCTAGGAGAGGGCGGTAAAGCCCCATTTTCTATGAAGCCATTGCAGGTAGCTCTGGATGTGGTGAAAATAGGTCACTCACTGGACATGAGTCCTTCCCCGGGTTTCAGATTCCTCATCAGAGAAGGTACCGTTGTCTCAAAGGGAAGTCATCTATTTTAAAGTAGATAAAAATAATATCTAAACATCAAAACCAGACTTCTAAATGAAAGTCATTCTTTCAACCTCAGCTGGGTACCCAACCGGGCCCTTCTTACCTGTGGTGGGACGTGTCAGTCAGTGTTTAAAAGACCAGGATCTAAAGGGGGAAATGTCTCCACCTGTCCAAGGCCAAGCACCACGGGAACATGCAATAGAGTTACTAGTCAGAACTTCAGCGAGACTGTGCAGGGGAGGGTCCCACTTGATTTCCTGTCACAGCACAAGTGGGAGTGAGGGAGAGGCCCCAGAAATCCCCACAGCAAGGAGAGGACAGCCAGGCCTTCCTGGGAGAGGATTTGGAGAGGCCCAGGACCAGTTTCCCTCTGCCTCGCTGGTTCCAGGGCCACATTCCAGAGAGATGAGAGCATTTACAGTCTGTGCCTATCTGTTTGAGTCCCATACATACATACATCAGCCCACCTATTTTTTGCTTTCAAGAATTCCACTTCTATTTTTGGTGGAATATAAAATCTTTGACTATTTCCCAAAATGGAAAAGCAGATTTCCTTCCTTGACTGTCTGGTAATATCTCCGTTTGCATTCGGTCTGTGCTGACAGGGAGATCTGCGAACCCCTCCCCATCTCCCAAGTGGCAGCTGCCTGAGTACACCACACAGATGGCTTTCTCAAGCCCTACTTGCCAGTATCCCCCAGGTAAACTTGAATAAGGGTATCAGGTATACCCACTACTCCACTAATGCAGCTCCTCTGTGAGGACCCAGACCTCCAGCCCCAGAACCTACCACTTGCTGGGTGGGTAGGTAGGTGTTAGAGGCAAAGGGCAGAAAAAAGAAGGAAGGGGTAAGAGGGGGAGGGTACCCCCCTTGTATGAACTGCAGAATATGAGGCAGACACTGGCGGGGAGGGGGCTCTTATAATGAAGTTAATAATCAGAACTTCAGCAAGATTCAAGAGTGTGGGAGGTAGGGGTGTCCCAGTTCAGCCACCATTTCCTTAGGGCTGGAGATGAGGGAGAGCCAGGAATAGGTGGCTCAGATTCCTGCCATGCTGCTAAAAGGAAATGCCCAGCAGCATGGCAATCTCATGTGCCAGGGGATGGGGTCTTGAGCTCAACGCGGAGACCTATTCCTAGAGAGTAGCAGAGCTCGGAGCTATAGCCGCTTTCCCTCCTCACAGTTTGGTTACCAGAAAAGCCAGCTCCTCAGGCAGTGTTTCCCAGGGATACCCAGCCCTGCCCACCCCATTGCCACACCCTCTTCTCACCAATCACTAACTCGTTTCATTAACATACAATTTACATACGGTCTAAAGTCAGGTGGGTAACGTCTGACAAATAGAAACTGGAACCAGAACCCCAGTCTGGAGCTACAGCAGCTGTTACCCCAGAAAACTCCATCGGAGTCAGGCCTCCAGCCAAGGGAAGCCTGCCTTCGGATTTCTCACAGCCTTGGGTCTATTCCTGGACTCCCCATTCTGTCCCATTGATCTGTTTCTCTTCATGGCAACACTACACTGCCTTGAGTGTGTCTGCTAAATCTTTAGGCCTGCCAGGGACGTCCCGAGGCAATTCTATTTCATTAGCTCTTATTCCAACAGGCAGTGTCTACAAAGGGCCCTGCTGGGATTTTGATGAGGACAATTGGACCTGTAGCCTTTTTAAGAAGACTGAACTTGACCTTGCTACTGCTGTGTCTTCCAGTTGATAATCCTGGTATGTTCCTGTCTCTGTTCATGGCTATTGTAATGTGTGTATATGGGGGAAGGGGGTGATGAAGATGTCCCCTATGAGATAAAGGAAGGCTCTTCCTAGCCTTTTCCTTAGAAGTTTTTTTTTCTCCTCATAAATACTGAATTCCATAGCTTGTTTTCTTCTGCCTTCAGAATGAAGTCAGGATGTTTCTGCCTTGTTCTGTTAAAATACTGAATCAAGTCGACTAAAGTTCAAATGTTAAACCAACCTTGTATTTCAGGAACAAGCCCTGGAGATAGCCAAGATTTACAGTCAGGATCTTCCTCTGCTCGGCTACCCACCCACCCAGAGCATGGCTTCATGGGCTACTGTGGAGAGGCAGAAGTGGGAGAAGGCAGGGAAGGAGTGACTTACAGATAGACGTGAGTGCCTCTCCGTTCAGGAGCCTGGAGGTCTAAGAATGTGGCTACAGCCCTGGTGTCTAGTGACTGCCCGTTTTCTGATTCACAGACAGACTTCCTGCTGTGCCCTTATGCAGCAGTCCATGGTCTCTTCTATAGAGCCACTAACCCCAATCATGAGAGCTCCATTCTCAAGTTCAAATCTCCTTCCTGCTGGGAGCCGATTTGAGTGGCTGCCATTACAAGATGGCATTTGGCCCCGGCCTCCTCGCTTGATAAATAACCCCATATTAAGGTTGCAGTTCTTCCACCAGAAAACAGGGTGAGTTGTTGTGATCTAGCTGCCCATACTCCCCGTGACCGGCAGGGGAACTTCCTTGTGGTCTGTAATTGACAAGGATGTTCCCCTGCTTTCTTTCCAGCAGGTGGGTCTCCAGAAAAGCAGTTAAAGTATCAAAGTATCAAAGGTTGCTAGGCAGACTCCCTATATAAGCAGCTACAGCTCAGAGCTCGGGGCCCCTTGCTTTCTGCTATCCCTATAACTAAGAGGTTCCAATAAAGCGTGATTTGGGAAGAATCCTCGTCTGGTGGCTGTTCTTTCCTGCTGGTCAGGGAGTTCGCCGCACCTTCCCAGAAGCCAGTCTCCTAATTCTACCACCTTGGGGATTAAGATTGCCACATAAGAATGTTGGAGGAACATAAATAACCACTGTACTCCCCAATGACTTAGGTTGCCTTCAATTTTTCTTGGCTGCATTTCGAAGTTTTCAGGGTGTTGTCCAGTACCAACTACCAGTGTGGCACAGAGGAACAGTTTGACAGTTTCTTTTCAGTTTAATAGAAGAGCCAAAAGGCCAGTGAGCATGACACACATGAATCTTGGCCATGATTCATGGCAGTTACTCTTGTGAGAGTCTCAGAGACAGCCAGGAAGCCATGACAGAGGCTGCAGATGTCACCAACCTCAAGGTCTCTGCATCTTTTAGTGAAATTTAGCCTAGGGGTCTTATGCCTTTGTTGGTATTTTAAATGATAGCCTTACGATTCATTTCTAATTGTTCCTTGCTTGTGGATAGAAAAGGAATTGAATTTGCAGATCAAACTTACACTTTTTTTTTCTTTTACTGGTTTTCCAGTCAATGTCATCAAGTCTGTGCTGCTCTCAAATTCTCGATGTAGAAGAGGATGATCTTGAACCCCTGACTTCCCAGCCTCCATCCCCTGAGTACTGGGATGACAACCCTGTGCCATCACACCCAACTTAACCTTCTGTTCTCCTGCTTTGCTGTGCTCACTCACTTTTTTGGTCCTGGAGAAATTGGAGTGCTTTTTTTGGGTAATTTTTCTGCATTCGCATCCAGTCATACTGTCCATTGAGATAGACTTGCTTCTTCTCCAGCACCAGTATGATTGTCTGTCTGTCCTCTTGCCTGATAGCCCTCACTAGGACCTGTGCTACAGGGTCACAGAGCGGACGCTGGGGTTTATGGGAGAGTGACACAAGACAATAGGCTCAGACATCCCAGGAAGTCGCGCTAGCCATGGCAGTTCAAGACCTGGGCCCAGAGCTGGCTGAGGGGCCTGCTTCCCACAGCCCACTGGCAAAGTGTTTTCTGTTCCAGAGCGATGAGCATCAGCTAGATGCTGATATTCCGTCTCATTCTCTGAATCTTAACACAAGAGGACATCTTCCTGTTGAAGGCTTGTCTCGGTATCTCTTTTGCCCTTTCTTAACATTTCCCTTTTGTTCTCTGTCCTAGATTTCTCTGAGTTCCTCATTTGTCATACACGTCATAAATATTTTCCCCTGGTTGTTACTTACAGTTTTATTTATTTTTACGTGTGTGTATGTATTTGTGTATTCTAGACAGGCTTTCTCTACAAAGCCCTGGCTGTCCGGGAACTCACTATGTAGACCAGGCTAGCCTTGAACTCTCACAGAGATCCACCTGCCTCTGACACCCCCCACCTCCTTTCTCTCCGTGCTGGTATTAAAGGCCTGGCTACTTACGGTTTTCTTAACTGTTCAATAGGCTTTGCCCTCCTATTTGTGGCCCCTTCTTATCTTTGAGTCACAGTGAGCGCACTGTTCCCAGCCTCCAGGTAAAGCAGCCACCGTCTCCCAGCACTGATATGAGTTCGTGTCTCACATTAGGTCCTCGGCCCATGGGAGGCTAACTCGCAGGTGAGAGGGCAGGGATCATTCTCATCTCCTCCTCAAGGATGCCCAGAGCACACCCCAAGAACTCAAAGACCAGATTTGCCCCAGAGATGCTCAACACCCCCTTCGTCCTAGGCAGAGTCCAGTGCCCTTGGCCTGTTTTTGCATTTCTTCTCCATCTTTGCTCCATCTGCCCCTCCTGTAGCCCAAGGCCAAGGTCATCTCGGAAAGAACTGCTGGAGCTGCCACCCTCTGCAGACTTTGTCGTGGTTTTCTAGCTTTCTCCAAGAATCTCACCGAGTAATCCCCATGAGTCATGACAAAGATTCATGTATGTGATGTTCAGTGGCCTTTTAGCTTCTCTCAGTTGCTTTTCCTTTGGTAGTTTCTCTGGGAGTTGGTGCTGGACCACACCCAGCTCACCCTTGTGAATGGGTAACATTCCTAGGCAAGACCAGGAGTGATGTTTTTGCCTCCTTACTCTTTTGTCTTGTCGCTTGTGGTATTGTTTGCCTGCACAATGAGCATACTTTCCTCCTGTGGGGAACAGCCAAGTCTCTTCCAAAGCAGGGTTTTTAAAAGCAGGAGCCACCTCTCCTAGGGCTTTCAGTGCGGAGGGGAGGGGCAGGCTCAGTCTGCAAATTACAGCCCCGTGTGCCTTAATATGCCCTAAAAATACCTCCCATTTGCATCTCCTGCCAGCCAGCGTTTATGAGACTTTTTTGCTTGAGGATTCCTGGGGAAGGGACAGCACCATCATCCCTGAGTGCGCCTTCCCGTGTTGCCTCATTGTGCTCAAGCTCTAAGTCACCTTCCAGGAAGAGAGGAAACCGGAAAGGGCAGGAAGCGAGATTAGTGCTGACAAACGGAGCAGACTCTACCCTGCCTGTCAGCTCTTGGGTTTTGTCTTCCTTTTTATAATAAAGGTTTTCATGATTTTTTTTCCTCATGGCTAATTTGAGATTCCGGTTATTTAAGGAGCCAGAGATGGAAGCCAAATGACTCAGCCCCGCAATGGGGAGGGATTTCCTTAAAAGACCTCTCAGTTTGTGGGAGCGTGGACCAGCATGACTGTTCACAACTTGCTCCTCACGCCGGGGAGCTGCCGCTCAGACACCAGACCACGTGGCAAAGAGCTCGGTCTAAAAATACTGTGCTTGCCCATCACAACAGCTCCTGCTCACCAGAACGGACAGAAGCCACGGCTTGCCTTCATCTGCTGGAGGGAGCCCAGGGCTCTCTGAGCAGCTGGGTGCAGTGGCCGCTACACCTGGCTGCACAGCCTCTTGACTCGCCGCTGAGCGTGAACGCTGTCTAGGTCTGTCCCTACAGTTTGTCACCTGCAACCAGACAATGCACTTATGTTCCTGGCATGTTTGTCAGAGGAGCTTTTCAGTCCTTTGGGACCTGTGCACCCTGCAGACAGACGGATTTCTAGCCTGTGCTCTCCCTCCCTGGTTTATAAGAACTCTGGACACTGCTGCGTAATGACCTGCATTTGGGGAAGTCATTTCGTGGGGAGTCCTAAGAGTGGGCCTGAGGGTGCCAGGATCAGGGAAGAAATTCCCCTGCTCAACCTTCACAGCCACTAGGCTGGTGATCATCACAGATCTGGTCCCCATGATGCCCACCTCAGGCTGACCGGTTGCACACGGATGGGCTCCAGGACAAAATGTCTGCATAACTCTTCATTCTGATTTGAAACCTGCACTGTGCCCAAGAGAAGCCACTGGGTATGATGGTCAGGGTCTATAGAGCCACCATGGCCTGTGGCCCTCCTTGCCAGTATGACCTTTGCTTCCAGAAGAGAGCCCAGTTCAGGGGCAGCAGGTGAGCGTTAACAAGGTGTCTTTGCCCTCGTCGCTGCAGCCAGTCACTTCCCCTGAGTCCTCAGACCATCTTTGGTCCTCAGATGCTGACACCCCGAGGTCCCAGGATCAGATTCCACTCCGTTGCCCTATACTCGCTCTGGTGTCTGGGGGTGTCAGTAGTGGGTGCATGTGGACAGCATGGCTCTGAGTGGCTTGATGCAGAAATGGTCTTATTTTAATCCTCAAAGGTCACGTGACTGGGCTCAGAATCCTGAGGTCACACCTGCATCCCTCACAGTGTTATGGAGCCCCTGTGTTCCAGGAAGCACCTAAGGTTGGCCTACATCAGCATTCCTTCCCTGCGCTGCAGACTGTGACGCCTTCAGGAGTCACTTGCCCGTCTCCCACTCTCAGCAATGGCTGGCTTCCACTATCTGATTGCGGGTCTCAAAAGCCACCATTGTGCATTTTGTCTTTTCGTTCTTTTTGGTCATTTCAAAAGGGTTAAGGATGATCCTTGCTATCGGGGTTGTCAGTGACATTAGATCACTTCATTTCCATCTTGTCTATCACAGAGCGATCTCCACGGCCCCAAAGTCTCCGAAGACAGAGGACACAGGTTGACTAGTTTCCCCTGTGGCTGAGAAACCGCCCTTCTCTGACCTAACGCAAAGCATGACCTGGATGTGCTCGTCATGGGTTCGACGACTCCTAAACTCTGGCTTGCCTGGTTCTGCACTGACCCTCAGGAGGCGCTTCACACCCTGATGTCTTGGCTTCCAGCTGAGGTGATATGTTGCAGTCCAGCCCAACCTCCTATCAAAGCAGCCCTGAAGACCAAAGAAAGAGATGAGCACGCTTTCCGATGCACAGGGCATGTGAACGTTTGTCGGGTGAATGAATGAATGAATGAATGAATGAGTGGGCTGTCCGGGTCCCAAACCTGGGCTTGTTCCTATACAGTTTCAGTCTCCTTGCTGTGGGATTCAAAGCTGGGACACTAAACAGAACAGTTTGGCAGGGCTCTGCACCAGCGCCCACTCCTCACTCCTGCTTGGCATTCTTACCTAGTGCCTATCCTTGCTTGGCTCCCAGTCCCTGTCAGAGACCAGCCCAGGCACACCTTGCCTCCCCTCCCCCGACTCACCTACACTGTAGTGCTGCTGCCTTGGCCATTTTCAGTGAGGGGCAGGTAGAATGTCATCACCTTAGACAGGCTGACCAGAGATGACCTCATCCCCACTGCTGTCCGCTGGATCCCCTTTAGCATCTGCCTGAAGATGAACTCAGCTGACCACATGGTCTGCGGCTGGCCCCAGAGGACCAAGGGAGAAAGAGCTCAGCAATAAGCTTCTAGCCAGGCCTACCTCTGAATTCCCCCGTGAAGCTGTGTGAGGAGCAGCTGGTCACCAGGCTGGACGTCACCCGGGGTCCACCTCGGCTCCCCTCCCATCGTTGAGGCTCCCAGACTACCAGTCAGGACTCTAGACGTTTTGGTGGGGATGGGGAGGTCATCCTTTTTGTTGCTCGTTTAGTTATAAAGAGTTTAATTTTCTGAATATGTTATTGTTAGATCAAACATTGACCAACACAGATGAAACGGTGGCAAGGGTCCCTCCCCCAAGACTCCCTCCATTTGAAGTCCCTGAAAGGTTCAGAAGCAAATGCCAAGCCATAAGTGAGTCCCCTCTCTCCAGAAGCAACGGTAATTAGACACACTACTCTTCACCTTGCCTTCACAACTCATAAGACACTCACACACAAAAAAATGAGTGCCTCCGTGGCTGGCCCGAGATGGTGGCCCCACCTCCAGGATGGCTGAACCATGTCCTTGCCCCTGTAGAGCATGTGGAAGCATACATGACCGAAAGATGAAGGTGGACTCCTTCCCCAACCCCAGGAAGTGCGGTCTCTAGCTGGGTGTTGCTGCGGCCTCAATCAGTACTGCACCTAGGGCAGGGAGCCTAATGATGGCCACAGGGCTGTGGGGCAGACAGAATGAGGCTGGACTCCCAAGTGTGCTTCCCAGTAGAGCTGACAAGGCATACAGGGGGCTAGCAAGGGTCAGGGCAGGGAGAGGGGCCTGGGAGGGAAGGAGAAGCAGCCATTCGCCTTGAACTTGTACCTTCTGAGGGCCCAGAAGCCAGCCAGACGGTAGGTCTGTGGGCCGACAGCTGTCCTGGTGGTTAGTTTCTGTTCTCCATCCTGCCATCCAGGTCGCTGCTTAGGCATCATCTGGGATATTTCGGTAGTCGGCAGACTGAGTGAAGCGACTGTCCTTCAACTGAGGCCTGAGTTCTACGGGGCCACTCTGAAAGGGGATGTGTGCCTTCTCTGCTTCAAGATGACAAACCCGGCAAAAGCGAACCGCCTGGCAGAGATGGGGAGGAGAGTGAGTTTGAAGCAGAGATTCTCTTGCTTCAGCCTCCATACCTATAGATGTCGCAGGGCAGGGTGGGGATGGAGGTAGTCTGTGTATGCCCTAGTGCCTGCAGAGACCAGAAGGTGCCATCAGATGCCCTGGAGCTGGAGTTCCAGGCAGTTGTAAGCCTCCTGATGTGGGGGCTAGGAACTGAACTTACTTAGGTCCTCTGCGAGAGCAGAGCCCTCTCTTTCCAGCCCCTCTTGAAAGTTTTAAAAAAACCTGTCTGCCTCAGCCAAGGGGACGTGACTGTGTCTGGAAGCTGTGTGGGTATGCTGCAGTTGCTTAAAGCCCTGGTCCATTACTGCCCCAGGCTTCAGAGCCAAGTTGGCATCTGAAGGACATTTATGCAGTTAGTAGTCTCCGGAGGCCTTTGGTTTCCTTCTAGGCTTCTCCTTTCTCAGAACAGTGCCTTGTCCATTTTCCCATCAGAAGGACCAGTGCAAGGCATTGCTCGCCTACAGCTTGGGCTGCTGCTCAAAGTCTGGATCGCAGAAGAGCAGTGGCTGTCAAAGGGTAAACGACGCTTGCATTGTCCGGTGGTGTCTGGCAGAGTGCAAGTGGATCCAATGACCTGGAGGACTTCTAAGGTCCTAACTCCTTGTTATATGCAATTAATCAACCACATAGCTTCTTAGAGATCAGCTTGCAGCCCACATAATGACACCTGATTCACGTTCACTCTGCCAGATGCCATGGTAAGAACCTCACGCGGTTCCACTCATTCGACTCTCAAAACGGCCCCCAGAAGGGAGCGGTGCAGCAGTTGCTCTTACAGCCGAAGAGGAGTCATGGAGCCACAGACAGCTGGGCCAGGGCCAGCCTCATGGAGCCATGGACAGCTGGGCCAGGGCCAGCCTCATGGAGCCATGGACAGCTGGGCCAGGGCCAGCCTCACATCCAGGGTACCAGCAGACTCACGCAAACCACAGCCATTTTCCCCACACCAAAGCATGGCTGGCCTCCCTGAATCCTGACTTCTGAAAGTCATTTACATGCACCCCTGACACCTGCTGTGGGGCTCCCCTCCCACCATGCGCAGAGATGGGTTTTCAGCACAGGAAAGCAAATGCAGAGGGGTGAACAGGCGGGGAAGCTGCACCCTGACCGTAAGTAAGCACGGAGGACAAAGTGGCAAATCACAATGGAAGGACGCAGACAAATCAGCACTATGGAGTAACAAGCAGGGTGCAGAGGATATTTGCAACAAGTGTGGGAAACAAGGGCTCAGTGTCTTGGCAGATTCTGAAAGCAATAAAGTCAACAATACTACAAATAGATATGTTAAGGAAGAAAAATAGAGAAACCAATACTAAAAAGACTACCATTCCCAGTGGGGAGCTGAGGACATTGGAGATCTTGTCACTTGTTCCCTCCGAGGGTCTGTGAAAAGCCTTATAGTTCCTACGACTTAGAATTTACCCAGAGACTGTAACCTGAGACGTACCCCCAAAATACATCTGTAGCACTGTTTTCACGGCATTTTATAACAGCCAAAGTCTGAAGACCTAAGCGGTCAACAACAAAATATTACTTAAGAAGAGTCAAGTGTTCAAACCAGGGCATACTGTGCAGCTAAGTGGAAGATTCGGGAGACTGACACTTGCTGACTCGGAAACTGCCAACAGCAAAAAGACTACGCGAAGCCATGTGCAGGGCGAGGTGCCATATACTGAGTGCGCACACACAGCCCAGGATGCCTGCTTGGAGCTCCTCATGAACTTATGAGTCAGAGTCAGGGTAGAGTCACTTTCTCTTCTTTTTTTTATGCTAATTTTGTTTTTCCCATAATAAATATGTAAAGCACATGTCAAAAGGATATTTTTTTTGTTACAGTAGGAACAGAATTCCATCCCACATCTTAGCTCAACCATTAAAACAGCTGGACCCTGCAAAGTCTTGTCCCATTGCCGCTCACAGCTCTCCTGCAGTGAGGGGGGGAACTATGGAGGAGTCAGCCGTCCATTCTGGGCTCTTCGCTGAGCACATCCGACTCGAGCCTGAGCTGCTCACTCAACCTCTCTGAGCACTTGCCCATGTGCGCAGACATCCCGGGACGGAACGTTCTGTAACCACTGCGGCAGGTCAGAATGAGAGGTCTGGCACAAGCGCCCCTGTCCTGATCCCAGGATGGACAAAAACATGGCACATCTGAGCAGCGCTTGACCAGAGAGCTGCACACATCCACGGCTGATGGGAAAGCAGCCGTAATGACATGGTGTTTGGAACAGAAAACACGCCAAAGCCCAGCGTCCGGGAATACCACTTCCCAAGCAGCTCTGGCCACAGAACAGGAGCGGCGCTCAGCACTGTTTTAGGACAGGCGAGCGAGAGGCCATCCCAACTTACTGGGTGTGTTAGGGGCGGGTGTTAGAACAAATAGACACAAAAATGTGCAAGGGCTGGAGCCCAGAGGAATATGCTCATTGCAGACGCGAATCAGCGCAGGAGCTTACAAAACGTGGGTAAGGGGTTACTAACAGTGGCATGGGTGACCCCCAAAGCAGTCACACCACTGGAAAGTCTCCCCAGCCTGGAAGACTTTGCCACAGCTGCAGAGGCAGAGCCAGCTGTTCCACCCTACTCCACTCCCAGTTAACCTTCGCTAACCCTCTGTTCTCCAGCTCCTCCTGGAGGCGCCAGGCCACTAGGACAGAATTGCATACAAGGCTGGGATGGATGCTCAGACAGGCCAGAAACTCAGCTGAGGGTCCAGTGAACCGCACTACCTGCTGCCTCCTCGGGAGGAACATCAAACAGTCGACAGGTGCTCTTAATGGCCGTATGTGCAAACAAAGGCACTCTGCTGCCGGCACTGCCAGCGCGGCCCTGACCCGGTGTGCCATCTTGCGATTCCGTTTCTCAGCAACACGCCATTTCTTTGACTCCCTGCATATTTCATTGTGATTTTAAAAATCACTCATTGAACGTATTCATATGTCCTTCTCAGCCACAGTTAATTTAAATGTCATAAGGATATTTTTACTTTACAGAGAAGAGTCTATAAAAAAACATTATATACCTTTCAATGGCTTTTTTTTTAAAAAAAGAAAACTTCCTGTTTTCTTCCAATGTGTTTTTTATATTTTTAAGCATTTTGATCTCTGTGCCACATTCGTTTTCCTAAGTTCTTTTGTAATCAAATACTGTATTTTCTGTTTGTACCAAAGTGACGTGAAAGTTACCTCAACCAAGAAGCCCATAGACTAATGTCCACCAGATGGCCTGGCGCCTCTGCTCTCAGCAGAACACACCCACGTCCTGCCCACTTGGATATGCCGAGGCCTAAAAATGGATGCCAGGGGTGAGAAGGATAGGTCTCACGCCCTCCATATCTGGAATGGACAGACTTTCACAGGAAGAAGATACTCAAAGTGGCTGTCAACCTGGAGGACATTCAGTGGGAAATTCTGATCATTAAAAAAAAAATTAAGTTGGGGCTGAGAGATGGTGCATTGGTACAGAACTTGTCCAACAAGTGAGTCTGACTCCCAGACCCACGTAGAAAAGCTAGGCTGTGAGGGGTTGTAATCCCAGCCCTGGACAGCCAGACACAGAAAAAGAAACAGACCCTGAGTCTCATTGGCCATGTTCCAGCTCAGTGCAACACCTGAGGACTGATACCTGAGTTTGTCCTCTGACTTCCACATGCACATGCAGACATGTACAAGCGTGCCTACATATGTGTGTTTGTATACCTGTACACACATAAACACATGCCACACACATACATACTGACAAATTCAGCTTGCAGCCTGACCATCAATTTATTAGCTGATTATTGCCACCCACATACTTTCTGAATGGAGGTCCTCTAGTAAGTTTTCAAAACGACAGCTACTGAATATGGAATTCTTGTTAACGATTTCTCACAAACGTAGACGTGGGCATCCACTTCAGGTGTTTACTTTTCTTCAGCTAGCGAATACCTAGAGTGGATAATCCCTGTAATCCCAGCCCTCAGGACACGGAGGTGCGAGGGTCGCAAGCCAAGCCTGGGCTACAGAGAAAGATCCTGTCTCAAAAGTCAGACAGGAACAGCAAAGAAAAGGATACTGACTGCCTGAAGACCGCAGCTGAATTTGAGACAGCCGTGCCTCAGATTTGGTGTAGCTCACAGCCAAATCTGCTGGCTGAGGACCTGAAAAACACTGAAATGTATTCTGCAGGAGCTTCTAACATTAACCATCCAACCTCACAACTGCCTGAGAAATGTAATCTCCAATGAAGACAGAAACAACCCCCCAAATTCTGGTTTGTTATGCTCCTCTGAGAATGGAATTAAGCAATCACAAAATGGAAGTGGTTTTTTGCTACAGTTTCTGGCTACCAGTCTTAACCACTGTAACTTTTGGATATATAATTTTAAAAAACATCATAAATAAAAGGGATGTAATTGCACTGGCAATATTTCCTACCCCCATCATATTTTATGTGCCAAACATCTATTTTGAGAACAAGTTCCAAAGTATTTGTTTGAGTTTAATTTTTTTTTCATTTCTTTTTTTTTTTGGAGGGGTGAGACAGGGTTCCTCTGTGTAGCTTTGACTGTCCTGAAACTAGCTCCATAGACCAGGCTGGCCTCGAATTCACAGAGATCCCCTTTCTTCTGCGTCCCGAGTGCTGGGATTAAAGACATGCATGGTCATCACTGCCTGACTTGAGTTTAAATTTTCAGTGATTAGTTTTCATTAATTTGTGTAATATTGTGTTGGATCTTTGAGCGGGATCTACTTGAGTGGTGTTCTGTGAGAGACGTGGGGTCTGACCACTCCATCCCTGTCACCACTCACTGCCATTGGTTCTTGCCTCTCATGGACAAGTCTACTCAAATGGCTTAGTTACTTTCCATTTTTTAAGTCACCCCTTTCCCCATCTACTTTCACCCAAAACCTGTGCTAGTTTTGTTGTGGCTTCTCTATGGTCATATACTTACCACATTTTTATAAGCTGGTTTCAGTCACTTTTGTTCTGGCTCTAGTCCTAGAACCAAATGAACCAAAGTCTCCTGTGGGTGCTACTGATGACATAAAGGTCAGTTCTCAGTTGGCCGGATGGGCCCTTCAGTTCTCAGTAATGATAATGCCCCTGGAGTTTTTGCCTGAAGTGTCTGTACATTGACTGCTGCTGCGGTAGCATCTTAGCTAGGTATAAAACTGACCTTCACACCCTCCCTTACAGGAGTTTTAAGTTCACTACAAAAACTAAATGGGAATTTGAGAATTTCCCATGTATTTCCTGTCTCACGGGTTACCCATTACTGGTACCCCTCACCCCAGTGGCCCATTACAGTCCATCAGCCTGCTAGGAGTCCCCTAGGTTCTATGTACCCCATTAGTTTTGGCTGAGGTTGAATGGAATGTGCCCCCACTACAGTATCACACAACATTTTCACTAGACAGTAGGTTCTCTGAACTTCCCCTCAGGCCCTGGAAAAAACCTTTCTAAGGTTTTGTAATCAAACAACGTGCAGTCTTTTCAGACTGTCTCCTTCGCTTCGTCATATGTACCTATATTTCCTCTATGTCTTTTCACGAGCTGATTGTGTCCCTCCAAACCCAGATGCTCAATTCTTTACCCCAAAGTGCTGGAATTGAGAGCCGGGGGATGAGCATTTAGGGAAGTGATGTGTCAAAAGGGTGAAGTCCTAGAGGTGGAGAGGCAGTAAAATCTAAATACCCAAGTCATAGGGTTGCCCTGAAAACAGCTCCCACCAGACACAGAACCTTCAGGTCCCTTCCTTGGTGTTGGACTCCTCGCCTCCAGTACTGTAAGAAATAAAATGTTGTTGCTTACAAGTGCCTCCATGCATGGAATCATGTCATAGCAGCACAAACTTACATGTGGCTTGATTGTTCATTGAGTTGTAGTGCTGAATAGCATCCCATTGTATTCATGTGTCATAGACCTAGGTCACTTCCAGATTCTGGCAATTATAAATGCTATAAGCACTGATAGGGGATCACTTACGTGGACACAAAATTGTAATTCCTCTGGGTCGCTACCAAGGAACATGAGTGCTGAGTTGTATGATGGGCACATGTTTAGCTCTGTAAAAACACCAAACCCAAGCTGCCTTCCATGGTGGGACCACTTCCATTCCCACCAGTCCTAAAGAAGAGCCCTGCTATGCTACAACCTGTCAGCACTTGGCATTGTCAGAGCTCCTTGTTTAGGCCATCCGAGCAGGGACATAGGGGTTTACTTTGGTTTTCAGTTCCCTGATGGCATGCACCGTAGAGCTGTCTCTCCTTGCGCCACACATTCTCCAGTGAGGTTCTTTTACCAGTCTTTGCGGTCCAGCCTTTGTTTTCCTTTTGAGTCCTGTCCCTCTTTTGGATTACAACCCTTGATGGGATGTTTCTCTTAGAAATACCTTCTCTCAGTCTTGGCTCATCTTCTCATTCTGCTATCTTGTCCCTGCCTCCCCCACACTTCTGTTTGGTTTTGTGTTTTAACTGAAGAATGGCTTATTGAGCGTACTGACTGAGTGAGAAGTGAGTTGGTGGGTGCACTGCCTAAGTCATCACCAATCTTTCTAGCAGTCCACACAAAACTCCTGTGTAGCTTTGTTCGTTTGTTGTTTTGAGACAAGGTTTCTCTTTAGTTTTTGGAGCCTGTCCTGGAACCTGCTCTGTAGACCAGGCTGGCCTCGAACTCACAGAGATCTGATCTCTGCCTCCCGAGTGCTGAGATTAAAGGCGTGCACCACCTCCATCCAGCCCTGTAGTTTTGCTTTTGTCTAAGTCAGTGGTGCTCTCAGAGATTACGTGGTGAAGGGTCATCCCATGTGTCTCCACTCTCTCATCTCACATCCAGGTCTTCCAGTCCCATTTGTGTTCTTCCCCGGGTGTTGCCTTTGCTCCTTCCTCAGACAACAGCTTGCTCTAACTGTGGGGATCTATTTCTGGGCTTGCTATTCTGTCCCACTGATCTATGTTTCTGTTCTCTCCACACCACACACACTGTCCTGATCACTGCAGCGTCACACAGTAAGCCATAAAAGTGGGAAGTGTCGGTCCCCCGACTTTGTTCTTCTCACAAGCTGTCACTAACAGACACAGCCCTGTGAGCCACAAACTTTGCTTGGTGTAGAAGATACCATCTTCCTGGCAGGATCCTTTGTGCCACTCTCAGATATCCTCCAGCCTCAGAAAGAGACTACTGTCCTGAATTTTTCCCATGTGCTGTTTCCTGTCCGACTCCCTTCCTGTGCACTCTGTGACGGCCACAGCAGTGTCCCCTGCATCAGCGTTCAGGGGGACCCCAGGCTTCACAACACACATCCTTTGCTCGTGGAGTCTAGCTGGGGTCAAGGCCGTCAGAGTTCACGGACAATGTAGGACCCCTGCAGGGACATAGGTCATGTGATCATCCCCCTCACTGTAGCCACATACATGTATCATGCCTACATGTGTGGAAAATCCCACAATGCAATGCTAGAATTTTCATTTTCTAGTTAGATGTGGTGGCACATGCCTTTAGTCCTAGCATCTGGAAGGCAAAAGGCAGGAAAATCTTCATGAGTTTGAGGCCAGCCTGGTCTACATAGCAAGTTCCAGGCCAAGTAGGGTTACATATTGAGACCCTGAGGTGACTCGGTGGTTGGAAGCACACTGACTGCTCTTCCAGAGGTGCCAAGTTCAATTCCCAGCACCCACGTGGCAGCTAGCAACTGTCTGTAACTCCAAGATCTGAAATCCTCACACAGACATACATGCAGACAAAACACCAACATATGTAAAATAAGAATAAATAAATTATTTTTAAAAATTAAAATGTGAAAGGCTTTACTTTCAGGGGCTCCTGACATGTAAGGTGAAGGAGGAAACCATGTTTCTGTGGCCTCTGCTGGTGTCCCTTGCATTTTCCCCCTGTTAGAGAGACCATCCCTCCTCCTAGGGGTTTTCCCACATTCCTCCCATGCAGGGTGACCGTGGACAAGTCCTGCCGCCCATCTCGTCAGCAGTTTCCTTCCTCTCTGTTCCGGAAGGTCAGGAGGGTCACGGGAAGAAAGGGTTTTCCTCTCTCTCAGTGTCTTCAGGATGCCAGCCTACGGCCTCGGGGCCCCAAGCTTGATGGATTATTGCCCAGGCCCCAAGGAGCTGGCTTTGCCTGGCTCCTGGAAGCATGCACATCATTGAGTTTTGAAGCTTCGACTGTGGTGCACTTCGGCTGGTTTTCTTCATATTTTTTCTTAAGATTCTCTGAACTTAAACCTATGCTCCTGTAAGTAACCCCAATAAATCCACTGGCTCCCCAAACTGGACTCAAATGGAGCCCTGACTTTGGCCCTCTCTGTCTGGGTGAGCAGACATGTCTTTACAACTTCTCCAAAGAGTCAGGCAGCAAGCAAGAATCACGCCTTCCCACATGTCACTCAGTGATGCAAGCCCCGCCTACAGAACAGCCTGCCCTTCATCACACACACCACCCTGTTCTGTGTCAGGGCCCCACAGCAGCCGCCCACCTCAGCTGTGGTAGCACCCTGTGCTATTTCTGGGTGACGTGGTGGCGTGAGGACTCTTGGGGCTGTGGGAACCAGGCGGCAGCAGCTGAGTTCGGAATCCTGGAAGCCCAGCGCCTGCGCTGTTCTCAGCTTACTTTTCCTTAAAGTGTGTATTTGGGGAAGGGGTATGAGCAAACAGCAGTTTCTCACCCGAAAGCCACAGTGTTTCGAGAAGGAGGGTGGCCTTGTCACTGGGTAGGTCAGGCATGGAGCTCCTAACATTTCTGAGATTCCTAACTAAGTGTGACCAGAGATTGCCCCATCACTTCTGATTTTGTTATTTTTCCATTTTCTTCCCAAAATGGCCCAGAAGAGCAGACAAATGAGAAACAAAACAAAGAAAACCTCCAACTTTAAGTCTAAGCTGGCTTTGATTTGTCTGTGGGCACAGTAGCAAAGCCCGAGGGATGCTGTTAAGGTGGCAAGCGGGGAATTTGTCGCCGCACATGAATTCAAACACAAGAGTAACTCAGTTAAACTGCAAAATGCGAATCCTTCTCCAGGCAGGAAGCAAACATCTGCAGAGCCCAAACCCAGTCTCCACCCAACCGTCACACGCATCTCCCAAAACAGGGGCTCCGTGCTGCCTGGATCAAAAGAGCACACATGGAAGCCAAGGTCAGGGGACTCTGCAGAAGCTCTGGCTACACCTGATCTCCCCTAGCATCCTGACAGCTCTATGCCCTCGAGGCTCAGGTACCCCCAGAGCCAGTGCCCACCTGCCCTCTGCTGCCAGGTCAGTGGTGTCCTGCTCCATGCCATCTGCTACTTCCCGCCCGTGTTTAGCCGCAGAGGCAGCTTTATCCCCATTACATAAACTAAGACTCCCGGCGACAGTGGCCTTGGATGGTCCAGATGCTGCCAGGTCCACGGGCTGCCAAGACTAACCAGTGACCATGCTGGAACTGTCCCTGCCTAGTGACCCAGACAGCAAGACAGAAATCTCTCAGACCCGAAGAGTGCCTTTTCTCACCATGAAAGCTCGGCTCTGCCCTAGGTATCTTGATGTCAGATGGCCTGGCCTGGGAAGTGAGAACCCACAAAAGTCAGTCAGAGAGGCCTGAGTTGACCTCTTCCTAGGTCTCGGTGGTTGGTTCTCCTCCCATCTCCACTCCCCAGCCTCTCTGGTGATTGGTGACTGAACCCAAGGCTCCACCACTGAACTACTTCCCCAGGCATCTTTCCATTTTCATTTTGGAGACAAGGTCTCACTAAGTTGAGTGGGAAGTTATTGAACTCAGTCTATAGCCCAGGCAGGCCTTGAACCTATGATGCTCCTGCCTTGACCTCCCATAACAGGCCTGTATCATCAGGCTCGGCTCATGAGTACTATGTTTGTTTGTGGGGTGAGGGAGAGGGAGGCCAGGTGTTGACATCGGTAGCTTCCTCAGGTTGAGACATGGTCTCTCACTGATCCAGGGCTTGTCGTTGAGGCTGGAGGGTCAATCGGCCTAGGGATTCTCCTGTCCCTGCCTCACCATCACTGGGACAAAAGACACGTCCCTGAGACATCTTGTCTGAATTCTCTCTCTCTCTCTCTCTCTCTCTCTCTCTCTCTTTCTCTCTCTCTCTCTCTGTCTCTCTCTCTCTGTCTCTGTCTCTGTCTCT